>NC_092162.1:16452377-16737377 GCF_045791955.1 Oncorhynchus clarkii lewisi
GGCAACTATGTGTGTTTTCTATACCTGTTTGCTCCTCTCCCTGTAGGCTTTACAGACGCTCCCCACCCATTGGCTGCAACACTTCTAATTTAGTGTACCCGGCTCACACAACCAATGTGGAATTTCGGGTCTCTGGCAATGTTTGGAAGTGCCGATTTGCAGTTAAGAACGCCAAGTTCATTTCAGGACCTTGACATTTAGGCCCTGATGGAGACATGGATTTCCCTAGAGAACGCTGCTACCCTAGCTGCTCTCTTCATCTGATTACGTTTTATCTCATAGTCCAAGAGCATCTGGTCGTCGCAGTGGTGGCACAGGGCTACTCGTTTCTCCTAACTGGAGATTTTCTGTTTTCCCCCTCCCTCACCTGTCCATTTCCTCATTTGAATTCCATGCTGTCACTGTCACTTGTCCACTCAAGCTTTGCATTGTTGTCATCGATCGCCCACCAAGTGCCCTTGGAGAGTTCCTCAATGAGCTTAACACCTTGATAAACTCAGCTTTTCATACTTGGCGACTTCAACCTCTCAACGTTTGCCTTTCCCCTCCTCGCCTCTTTTGACCTCACCCTTTCCCAGTTCCCTCCCACTCACAAGACAGGCAATACGCTTGACCTCATCTTTACTAGAGGCTGTTCGCCTACTAATATCACTGCAAACCCTTTCAGGTCTCTGATCACTACTTTGTTTCCTTTTCTGTCTCCCTTTCCTCCAACCCCAGCCACTCAGCCCCTACCTAGATGGTCATGTGCTGTCGCAGTCTTCACTCTCTCTCTTACTGCTCTCTCCTCTTATATCCTATCATCTCTCCCTTCTGCTAAATACTTCTCACTCGTCTCCTGATTCTGCCTCTTCGACCATACTCTGCTCTCTTTCCGTATTTTTTGAGTTGCACTGTCCCCTTTCCTCCTGGCCGGGTCGCCCTCCTCTCCTGCTCCATGATGAGCTACCAGAACAGGGAAGCGGGGAGCTGAGAAAAAATAGATTAAAGTAAAACTTCCAGATGACATATCATCCTTTCACTCCCTCATCTCTACCTTATCTTCCTCTGTATCTGCTGCTAAAGCAACGTTATATCTCTCTAAATGTCAAGCTTCTGCCTCAAACCCTAGGAAACTCTTTTCCACCTTCTCTTCCCTCCTTAATCCTTCACTCCTCCTCCCTCTCTGTGGAGGACTTTGACTACATTCACTCAGTATATTGAGTTCACTGGTCCCATTCATACAGAACTACCCTACGCCTTGAGCTCTTCCTTCCGTCTCTCTCTAGATAAAATCATGTAACTAGTGAGGTCTAGTGAGGTCTGGCCGCTCGGCAACCTGCCCATTCGACCCCATCCCCTCCTCCCTTCTCTAGACCATCTCTGGAGACCTTCTCCCTTTCCATCATCAACTCATCCCTGATCACTGGTTGCGTCCCCTCTGACGTCAAAATGGCCAGAGTTGCTCCCCTCCTCATGAAACCAACACTTGACTCATCTGACGTCAAAAACTAAAGAACTGTAATCCCTTCTTTCTTTTCATTTCAAAACACTTAAGCGTGTTGTCTCTGATCAACTCTCTTGTTATCTCTCTCAGAACGATCTTCTTGCTCTTCTTTGTGTCACGGAGGCACTCCACACTGCTAAGGCTGACTTTCTCTCCTCTGTTCTCATCCTCCTAGATTTATCTGCTGCATTTGACACCGTGAACCGTCAGATCCTCCTCTCCACCCTCTCATGGCTGGTTGTCTCAGGCTCTGCCCACTCTTGGATTGCATCCTACCTGGCAGGCCTCTCCTACCAGGTGACGTGGAGAGGATCTGTGTCTGCACCATATACTCTCACTACTGGTGTCCCCCAGGGCTCTGTTCTAGGCCCTCTCCTCTTCTCTCTATACACCAAGTCACTTGGCACTGCCATATCCTCACACGGTCTCCTATCATTGCCATGCGAATGACACTCAACAAAAGTTATCCTTCTCCTGGTGGCGACACGCATCTCTGCGTGCCTGGCAGATATCTCAATTTGTTTTTTGGCTCACCACCTCAAGCTTAACAAGACAGAGCTGCTCTTCCTCCCAGGGAAGGCCTGCCCGCTCAAAGACATCTCCATCACGGTTGACAACTCTAGTGTCGCCCTCCCAGAGTGCAAAGAATCTTGATGTAAGCCTGGACAACACCCTGTCATTCTTTGCAAACATCAAAGCAGTGACTCGCTCCTGCAGGTTCATTCTCAACAACATCCATAGAGTATGACCTTACCTCACAGAGGAAGCGGTGCAGGTTCTAATCCAGGCATTTGTCATCTCCCGTCTGGACTACTGTACTCGATGTTGGCTGGGCTCCCCACTTGTGCCAACAAACCCCTGCAACTTATCCAAAGGCTGCAGCTCACCTGGTTTTCAGCCTTCCCAAGTTCTCACATGTCATCCTGCTCGTCTGCAAACTCCACAAGCTTCCAGTTGAAGCTCCTATCCACTACACTACCCTATCTTCAGACTATGCTCAAACCCTACACCCCAACCCGAGCACTCCGTTCTGCCACCTCTGGTCTCTTGGCCCTCCCACCTCTAGAGGAGGGCCCCTCCTGCTCAGCCAAGTCAACGCTCTTCCCTGTCCTGGCACCCCAATGGTGGAACCAGCTAGGACAGCAGAGCCCCTGCCCACATTCTGAAAGCACCTGAAGGCCTACCCCTTCCAAGAGTCTCTTAAATAATCCCCTTCCTGAACCAACACTTGCACTTGACCCCCCCCCCCCAGCTCTGACCTTGCTGATAATTACTTTAATGAGGAAAAGGGTATTTTGTGGCTCGCTGTGATTTTCCTATTTTCCATTCTTAATACATAACAATGATTCAATTCAATATGTTTAATGCAGGCCTGAATCACGTCTTTGAATATATCTATTGTTTCCTGGATGGCAGATAGATGGAAGTATAGTGCAGATGTTGAACAGAAAGTCCGAAATAGAACGTTTCCCGAAATAGAACGCAACTGCTCAGCTACAGCGACCGACAAATTTTGCAGTCTGCTAGACATGGATCGATTTATTGTAAAAAATAAACTTACATCTATTTACAATGAAAATTAGGGGGAAGAGCTGGAGAACAACGTGACAGCTATGAACGAACAACCTCCGGAGAACCAGGACAATCAAGAAGATGGCGGCGGAGAAATAACAGAGCTAACGTGGCTAACGTGGCTCCAGTGGCTAAGAGAAGGATACGGTCGATTCAAGAAGAACACAGAAAGTTCCACGAGAAATGGACAGACAAGTATTTTTTTGTACGACATAATGGGACTAGCTCACTTTGTCTTATTATACAAGGTAGTCAAATGTTTTAAATGAGCAAATTCAGAGCGACATTTCCAGTCACACCATGCCCACATTAACAAAATATATCCACCACAAAGCAACCTCAGAAACAACAAAGTAGCGCAACTTCAAACAGGACAGCTCAAAGGACAACAACAAATGATGGACAGATCTGGCACTGTTGCAGAGAAAATGACAGAGGCTACATATGAGATTGCTTGGATACTCGCGAGAAACAAGAAGGCCGTCACAGACGCGGAGATTGTCAAATAATGTTTCTTTGGCCTCAGCCGAAATATCGTATGCTGATTTCACAAACAAGCTACTTCAAAGCCACTTTTTTTATTGTAATTTATTTCACGTTTATTAAACTAGGCAAGTCAGTTAAGAACAAATTCTTATTTACAATGATGGCCTACCCTGGCCAAACCCGGATGACGCTGGGCCAATTGTGTATGTATATAAATGTGTGATTTGCTGTACATCAAATCAATTGTATGTGCTCTATTGCTCTGAATTTGCTCTCAATTGATAATTGATAATATTGGAAGAAAAAGTACAATAAATTCATGATCTGTGCAGCCCTCTGAATGATTGTCTCAACCCAAAGTGACCCCCTTACAAAAAAGTGTGAGTAACACTGTACTATACCTTTCATATGTGGTTGTCCCACCTAGGTATATTAAGATGAATGCACTAACTGTAAGTTACTCTGAATAAGAACATCTACTAAATTATGTAAATGTGAAATATGACTGAAACAGTCATGGCATTTTGTTACGCTCGTCGTTGTAAGAATGGTCGGACCAAGATGCAGCGTGGGGTAGATTAACCATATTTATTAATGATAACCAGCAACAAAACAAGAAAGAGAAAAGCAACAAAACGTACAGCCTTGTAGGGCTCAACAGCAACAATACAAAAACAAGATCCCACAAAAAACAGGTGGAAAAAGGCTGCCTAAATATGATCCCCAATCAGAGACAACGATAGACATGCAAAAACTTGACTACCCACCCTAGTCACACCCTGACCTAACCAAAATAGAGAATAAAAAGGATCTAAGGTCAGGGCGTGACACATATGGTTTACATATTTTTCATGCTCATTAAAACATTGCCCTGTGGATGGGGGCATTGTCATCCTATGAGGACATAGCCAAAGTCGTCAAAATAATGGCCTACCCAGCATTTTTAGACATGAGCCTAAGCATGATGGGATGTTTACTGCTTAACTAACTCAGGAACCACACCTGTGTGGAAGCACCTGCTTTCAATATACTTTGTATCCCTAATTTACTCAAGTGTTTCCATTATTTTGGCAGTTACCTGTATGTATTTGTGAACACTGCAAATCATAGACTGTATGAGTCACCTGAAACTCCTGACCATATGAATAGGCCATGTGAATAGACAAGCACACAATGTCCCTTGAATGCACAGTGCAGCCGGTTGCTATGACAAGCTCGTCAGTAACGCAGCACCTCAATGATTTCATTAAGCATCACTCAGCGGGGACAACCCTGCCCCTATACAGTCGACAGGCGACCCGAACTGCTGCCAGATAGTGTTCCTGTTTCACCTGGGAGCCTGGTGCTGTTGCCACAACATGGGAGAGTGTGTTTTGCTAAACAGACTTGCTTATATGTCTAACTGGATTTTTTAAAGAGGGAGGTATGGAGAGACGGCAGAAGTGTAGAATAGAGAGAGTGCATCACTGATGAAAACAGAAACTTTTCAGGAAATGTAAAAAATGTCAAATTTTCCTATTATTAACAAACATTCATTTAGGAAACTTTAGAAGCTATTTTGAAAACATTTTCTTGGTCCTAGAGCCATGACATTTTCAGAGTACATTGAGGGAAGTTACTCATTTCAATAAAAATGTCAAAAATGAAGTTACAAGGTTTTTATCAGACAGTGACAATAGATTACATCCTTCTGATGTCATAGTCAGTACTTTCACTCAAACACATTTTTTTTTAATAGCTGCTGGAGAATCAGGTAGCTACAGAGCTATAGAGACGGTCTGCATGTAAACATTATTACATTGTTCACCATGACATATACTACATGAACAAGGCATATGGTTTACTGTATGTATTCTCTCATGCAAAAGGATGAAAATAGTGTGTTTAAACGTAAAAACTGTTTACATTATAGGTGTTTATAAACAGATTGTAAGCCGACTGTTGGAATGAAGTCAGACGTGAAACAGTCCCCAATTCCCACTGATATCGAACCTCAAAAGCCATGTCTTATTGTCTTGTTGCTTTTCTGCCTACAGTACAAAACAGTGTCAATACAAAGCTTTACTTTAAGCGGTTAGGAATCATTGTTCATTGCGGTTACATAGGAGTTTAACTATGTCATATGCATTATTAAACAGTACTTACTGTAAACTGGTTCTCCATCTCCAACACATTGCCTCTACTCTTGCACAATCACCCTATTTCACGCTACCTAGACTAAGCCTTTACTTTGCAGTCACAATAGCAGGTGACCAGGAATACCACTACCACCACTTCTAGCCTGGTCCCAGATCAGTTTATGCTGTTAGTCACAATGACCACAGAGTGACCAAACAGATCTGGGACCACACTTTATCCTTCTCCGAGCAGAGCCAACCGATTGTTGTTGGTGAGGTTGGCATCTACTTGAAGAAAGGAAGAACCTGCATTCACTGACATATTCGTTGTGTTTTAATGTATTTTTTCAACAGCAGAGGTCAGAACAAACAACGTTTTGGCGGCAGCCTTCGTCAGCGTGAGGTTGGCATCTGCCATGGCAAGTCAAGTTATGTGCATGATAGTGAATTGCAGACGGTGGGGCTGTCAGCTGACAGGCCACAGCCTCTTGCGGACTCTTTCCAACTCCCAACTTGTGGTGACAGTGAGAGTTATGAATGAGAGGCGAGGCAGATGGGATCCTTCACCCCGAGACACACGCACGCCTCCCCTTAGACTCCATGTTCATTAACGCACCCACACTATCATATATTATTGTTGGGCCTCTGGCTTCAGCTGCCCGCCCCAACCAAAACACCTCCCTACTCACGCACGCACATCCTGCACTACTAATTATAGCCCAACACAGCCCTGCCACCCAGGAAAACTGGGCTAGCCGACAAGAGACTCACATATCTATATCTTTACCTCACCAACGCACTCCTCCTCCTCGTTCTCCTCTTCCTCCTCCCCCTCTTCTCCTCCTCCTCCTGTTGTCTCTGTATGTTTCTGTAACTCTGTACAAACGTCAGACCACACCACTAGAGACATTTTGTAGGTCACTCACAGTTAACTTTTTGGTAGCCTCCAAAGCCATACATGTTTCTCTCAGAATCGCTACTTGTTTCCTTTACATACAAGAACTTCCTGGACAAGCCCAGACAATGGTAATGAAAGCCTGTGGTCCCAGTGGCACAACTCACATGAGAAGTCAGACATGAGCTAATGCTGAAAGCTATTGCCCTTTTGGTTTTGATTAATACATTTTTTAAATTGTTTCTAGGTAGCTACTTGGTGTCTTGAAGCGGGCCCAAGTTTTGTAACCACTATCTATCTATACACATCAGCTCAGTCAGTTAAAAGTCATTTGTGTCACACACAGGGGGATGGGGGGAAGGGATGCACAATTAATAGCGAACAACATCCTAAATCAATGGTACAGCCAGCGCTAAATCAGGCTTGATAAATTATGTTGGATCAATAAACTGGGATTAGAGTTGCCTGGTGGCTAGTCCTGTACAGGGGCATGCAGAGGAATAACCTACTAGAGTTTTACTGTAGTTTATCTGTACAGTAGGGGCATTATGATATCAAAGTCACATGTTCTTTTTTTCTCATTGACATCATGAAGCTACATTTACATATGAGAGATGTGCATCTGTGTCTGTGGTCAAAATCTGGAAAATACACTAAGTAATTATCTGAAGAAAAAAAAAAAAAAAAAAATATATATATATATATATATATATATATATATATATATATATATATATATATATATATATATATATATATATATATGCATACATGTGCTTAGTACAGTACTGTAGACCAATTTGTTACCGTTACATTGATTGGGCCACCTGTCACTTTAAGAGTTCTATCTTCAAAGACAGTAGTGATGGGACAAACTGCACTAATCTCTAATTATATTCTATCGATTAGACCTCCACCCTACTCTCCTCCCTCACATACAGTACACACTCCGACACAGGGACAAAAACATGCACAGCCATGCCCCACAAAGTACCCCTGCCATTGAAACACCCTCTTGTTTCACTGGTGTGATTGCATATAGTATCAAATTGCTCTCATTGTCATAACCAAGTAAATGGGGCACTCAGACATTAGGCTACACTTCCAATTGTATCATTCCCTTTAAATAGACTTATCAGCTCTAGATCCGTAACTCTCTAAGGACACTGTCTATCTCGGCTATCAGGAGACCTCAAGAAGTGTGGTCCAGGCTGCCATGTCAAGTAGCCTGGGAGCATGTCGCGTCCTTCTGTTTAATTATTGTAAGCTGCTATGTTTAACAGAGGCCCACTCAGGAGGATCAGTCAGGGCAGTTAGCTCTTATTTTTATTTTTTATTTTACCTTTATTTAACCAGGCAAGTCAGTTAAGAACAAATTCTTATTTTCAATGACGGCCTGGGAACAGTGGGTTAACTGCCTGTTCAGGGGCAGAACGACAGATTTGTACCTTGTCAGCTCGGGGGTTTGAACTCGCAACCTTCCGGTTACTAGTCCAACGCTCTAACCACTAGGCTACCCTGCCGCCCCTTATCTGTCTCTGATCTACATATGTCAGTTTGGCAGTTGGGGAAAGGGGAACAGTCAGTGTGTGAGAGGTGAAATTCCCCCCAAAGGGATATACAGTGATGTAAAGTACTTAAGTAACAATACTTTAAAGTACTACTTAAGTACTGTATTGGGGTATCTGTACTTTAATTACTATTTTTGACTACTTTTACTTTTACATCCCGACATTCCTAAAGAAATGTATGTACTTTTTACATGTTCCCTGACACCCAAAAGTACATTACATTTTAAATGCTTAGCAGGACAGAAAATGGTCAATTCGCACACTTATCAAGAGAACATCCCTGGTCATCCCTACTGCCTCTGATCTGGAGGACTCACTAAACACAAATGCTTTGTTTTAAAATTATGTCTGAGTGTTTGAGTGTGACCCTGGCTATTCGTAAACATTTAAAAAATACAAATACCAATAAATACAAAAAAATCTCTATATATATACAGTTGAGGTCGGAAGTTTACATACACTCATTAAAACTCGTTTTTCAACCACTCCACAAATTTCTTGTTAACAAACTATAGTTTTGGCAAGTCAGTTAGGACATCTACAGTACTTTGTGTATGACACAAGTACTTTTCCAACAATTGTTTACAGACAGATTATTTCACTTATAGTTCACTGTATTACAATTCCAGTGGGTCAGAAGTTTACATACACTGAGTTGACTGTGCCTTTAAACAGCTTGGAAAATTCCAGAAAATTATGTTATGGCTTTAGAAGCTTCTGATAGGCTAATTGACATAATTTCAGTCAATTGGAGGTGTACTTGTGGATGTATTTCAAGGCCTACCTTCAAACTCAGTGCCTCTTTGCTTGACATCATGGGAAAATCAAAATAAATCAGCCAAGACCTAGGACCAGGCCTCAGGGCTACCTGGCATGATGACTCCTTGCTGTCCCCAGTCAGCCTGGCCGTGCTGCTGCTCCAGTTTCAACTGTTCTGCCTGCGGCTATGGAACCCTGACCTGTTTACCGGACGTGCTACATGTCACAGACCTGCTGTTTTCAACTCTTTAGAGACAGCAGGAGAGGTAGAGATACTCTTAATGATCGGCTATGAAAAGGCAACTGACATTTACTCCTGAGATGCTGACTTGCTGCACCCTCGACAACTACTGTGATTATTATTATTTGACCATGCTGGTCATTTATGAACATTTGAACATTTTGGCCATGCTCTGTTATAATCTCCACCCGACACAGCCAGAAGAGGACTGGCCACCCCTCATAGCCTGGTTCCTCTCTAGGTTTCTTCCTAGGTTTAGGCCTTTCTAGGGAGTTTTTCATAGCCACCGTGCTTCTACACCTACATTGCTTGCTGTTTGGGGTTTTAGGCTGGGTTTCTGAACAGCACTTTGAGATATCAGCTGATGTAAGAAGGGCTATATACAGTGCCTTGCGAAAGTATTCGGCCCCCTTGAACATTGCGACCTTTTGCCACATTTCAGGCTTCAAACATAAAGATATAAAACTGTATTTTTTGGGGAAGAATCAACAACAAGTGGGACACAATCATGAAGTGGAACGACATTTATTGGATATTTCAAACTTTTTTAACAAATCAAAAACGGAAAAATTGGGCGTGCAAAATTATTCAGCCCCCTTAAGTTAATATTTTGTAGCGCCACCTTTTGCTGCGATTACAGCTGTAAGTCGCTTGGGGTATGTCTCTATCAGTTTAGCACATCGAGAGACTGACATTTTTTCCCATTCCTCCTTGCAAAACAGCTCGAGCTCAGTGAGGTTGGATGGAGAGCATTTGTGAACAGCAGTTTTCAGTTCTTTCCACAGATTCTCGATTGGATTTAGGTCTGGACTTTGACTTGGCCATTCTAACACCTGGATATGTTTATTTTTGAACCATTCCATTGTAGATTTTGCTTTATGTTTTGGATCATTGTCTTGTTGGAAGACAAATCTCCGTCCCAGTCTCAGGTCTTTTGCAGACTCCATCAGGTTTTCTTCCAGAATAGTCCTGTATTTGGCTCCATCTATCTTCCAATCAATTTTAACCATCTTCCCTGTCCCTGCTGAAGAAAAGCAGGCCCAAACCATAATGCTGCCACCACCATGTTTGACAGTGGGGATGGTGTGTTCAGGGTGATGAGCTGTGTTGCTTTTACGCCAAACATAACGTTTTGCATTGTTGCCAAAAAGTTACATTTTGGTTTCATCTGACCAGAGCACCTTCTTCCACATGTTTGGTGTGTCTCCCAGGTGGCTTGTGGCAAACTTTAAACGACACTTTTTATGGATATATTTAAGAAATGGCTTTCTTCTTGCCACTCTTCCATAAAGGCCAGATTTGTGAAATATACGACTGATTGTTGTCCTATGGACAGAGTATCCCACCTCAGCTGTAGATCTCTGCAGTTCATCCAGAGTGATCATGGGCCTCTTGGCTGCATCTCTGATCAGTCTTCTCCTTGTATGACCTGAAAGTTTAAAGGGACGGCCAGGTCTTGGTAGATTTGCAGTGGTCTGATACTCCTTCCATTTCAATATTATCGCTTGCACAGTGCTCCTTGGGATGTTTAAAGCTTGGGAAATCTTTTTGTATCCAAATCCGGCTTTAAACTTCTTCACAACAGTATCTCGGACCTGCCTGGTGTGTTCCTTGTTCTACATGATGCTCTCTGCGCTTTTAACGGACCTCTGAGTCTATCACAGTGCAGGTGCATTTATACGGAGACTTGATTACACACAGGTAGATTGTATTTATCATCAATAGTCATTTAGGTCAACGTTGGATCATTCAGAGATCCTCACTGAACTTCTGGAGAGAGTTTGCTGCACTGAAAGTAAAGGGGCTGAATAATTTTGCACGCCCAATTTTTGATTTGTTAAAAAAGTTTGAAATATCCAATATATTTATATATATCCAATGTCGTTCCACTTCATGATTGTGTCCCACTTGTTGTTGATTCTTCACAAAAAGATACAGTTTTATATCTTTATGTTTGAAGCCTGAAATGAGGCAAAAGGTCGCAAAGTTCAAGGGGGCCGAATACTTTCGCAAGGCACTGTAAATACATTTGATTTGAAGACCTCAGAAAGAAAATTGTAGACCTCCACAAGTCTGGTTCAACCTTGGGAGCAGTTTCCAAATGCCTGAAGGTACCACGTTCATCTGTACAAACAATAGTACGCAAGTATAAACACCATGGGACCACACAGCCATCATACAGCTCAGGAAGGAGACGAGTTCTATCTCCTAGAGATTAACATATTTGGTGCGAAAAGTGCAAATCAATCCCAGAAACAGGTACGAAAGTATCTATATCCACAGTAAAACGAGTCCTATATCGACAAAACCTGAAAGGCCAGTAAGCAAGGAAGAAGCCACTGCTCCAAAACCGCCATAAAAAAATAGACTACGGTTTGCAACTGCACATGGGGACAAAGATCGTACTTTTTGGAGAAATGTCATCTGGTCTGATGAAACAAAAATAGATCTGTTTGGCCATAATGACCATTGTTATGTTTGGAGGAAAAGGCTTGCAAGCTGAAGAACATCATCCCAACCGTGAAGCACGTGGGTGGCAGCATCATGTTGTGGGGGTGCTTTGCTGCAGGAGGGACTGGTGAACTTCACAAAATAGATGTAATCATGAGGGAGGAAAATTATGTGGATATATTGAAGCAACAGCTCAAGACATCAGTCAGGAAGTTAAAGCTTGGTCGCAAATGGGTCTTCCAAATGGACAATGACCCCAAGCATACTTCCAAAGTTGTGGCAAAATGGCTTAAGGACAACAAAGTCAAGGTATTGGAGTGGCCATCACAAAGCCCTGACCTCAATCCCATAGAAAATTTGTGGGCAGAACTGAAAAAGTGTGTGCGAGCAAGGAGGCCTACAAACCTGACTCAGTTACACCAGCTCTGTCAGGAGGAATGGGCCAAAATTCACCCAACTTATTGTGGGAAGCTTGTGGAAGGCTATCCGAAACGTTTGACCCAAGTTAAACAATTTAAAGGAAATTCTACCAAATACTAATTGAGTGTATGTAAACTTTTGACCCACTGGGATTGTGATGAAAGAAATAAAAGTTGAAATAAATCATTCTCTCTACTATTATTCTGACATTTCACATTCGTAAAATAAAGTGGTGATCCTAACTGACCTAAGACAGGGAAATTTTACTGGGATTAAATGGCAGGAATTGTGAAAAACTGAGTTTAAATGTATTTGGCTAAGGTGTATATATATATATATTATTTGTACTTTTACTTTTGATATTTAAGTATATTTTATCAACTACATTTACTTTTGATACTTACGTATATTTAAAACCAAATACTTTTAGACTTTTTTGGGGGCTATTTTGTAAATGACATTCCCGAAGTCAAGGATCGGTAGGATAGTCAGTGTAACGAGGGTATATTTGGCAGCATGAATGAAGGATGCTTTGTTGCGAAATAGGAAGCCGATTCTAGATTTCATTTTAGATGGGAGATGCTTAATGTGAGTCTGGAAGTAGAGTTTACAGTCTAACCAGACACCTAAGTATTTGTAATTGTCCACATATTCTACGTCAGAACCTATTCTAAGTCAGAACAGCATCTGTCTGAGAAGATGCGTCACTACAGCCCCTGGTTCAAATCCAGGCTGTATCATATCCGGCCGTGATTGGGAGTCCCATAAGGCGGTGCACAATTGGCCCAACGTCATCCGGGTTTGGGTAGGCCGTCATTGTAAATAAGAATTTGTTCTTTACTGACTTGCCTAGTTAAAGGTTAAAAACAATGTTGTGGCTGGCGATGTGACATTCTTAGTCTGCAGTTCAAATGAAACATCAGAGTAGCCAGTAGAGTAAGCACAAACTGTTCAACAATGAAAAACTTTTCTTCTAAAACATGTTACACTATTCAATAATGCAACCAAACCATATTACACTCTTGAACTAAAAAAGCAATTCACAAGCATGTACAGTATATGCAGACAATTAAAAGGTTTATTTTCTCATCTGTGGGCTACACTGATTACATTTCAGCTTCAAGGCAAAAGCCCAGAGTTCGTTCATATAACAGCATGTCTTCAACAAGTAACATTAGCCTATCAAAATGAGCCATTGACCCTCTCATACGAATATTAAAGTACAGTAGGCCTTCCTTACAACATTAGAACAAGCCAGGCTTCATTTTGATCAATATCATGCAAATCATTACATGTGGTAAAAGCAAATTGTGACTGAAAATATGGGTAAAATTTGGGTAAAATCTGGGTGAATTCAGTGCAATAAGCTGTTTTATATGGAAGCCCATACCCAGTGATGTAGTCGTACCTGGAGAAGAGGGTATACTCAGATTTTGCTAAAACGTACTCTGTACTCGGAATGACCTAAAATGATAAATCCCATATTGGTCTTTCACAGTCAGGCCAACCCAAGCTGTACTGTGCAAGTAGACTAATAATAGGCCTACTATTGAGACAGATAAATGAGACTGGATGTTCTATGTCCACAACAATGCTTAAACCACATCATGAGACCACCTTTGAGGTCTAGGAAAAATCGAAGAAAATGTGTGCAGGCACCTAGCACTTGTTTGGTTATCAGTGTTTTTGTAGCACACATGAAATGTAGTTTGCAAAAACAAATGGCTACTGGATTGATACAAATAATTATGATATCATTCTGCCTACATAGGCTACATTGTTGCTAGTTAACATAACATTTAGGTTTTTGGGAAAGCCTTTCCAGCTACCACAAGACGGTTTGGCCTATCAACATCTAGCTATATGTCCTGTTCCTTAATTGCTTGAAACTTGGATGTTTTGCTTTATATTATGAGGCGTGCGGAGTCAAAATCCGGCCATAGAAATGTTGAAGGAAATATTTTATTAACACTTCCTCATATGCACTCTCCTGACTGTTCTTTTGGTTTTCAAATCAACCTTCATTCATTATCTAGCAGCCAAAGGCATTATCCTACCCACTGGGCACAGACATCAATTCAACGTTTGTTGCAAGTTGGTTCAATGTTATTTAACTGAAATGGCATGTAAACAATGTTGATTCAACCAGTGTGTGCCCAGTGGGAAGTCATATTAGTAATCCATGATAGTTGTTGCATCTTTAGATCTCCCCACTTTGCCATTTTCAAATGGATATTTCCATCTCTGTCATTAAACTGGTTGCATGTGCGGTGCAGATTTTAAAACATGTTTTCCCGTAAATTGTATTTTGGAACATTTGCACGTAGGCCTACCGCCATGTGCACAATGCTGAACTTAAAATAAGAAATAATAGTTTATTAACATTTTAAGCTAAACATTCTGATCTGTTCCATCAAATCAAATAACAACAGTGAAAATGCTTACTAACCAACAGTGCAATTTTTAAGTAAAAAATGGTATCAGGTGAACAATAGGTAAGTAAAGAAATAAAAACAACAGTAAAAAGACAGTGAAATATAACAGTAGCGAGGCTATATACAGTAGCGAGGCTATATACAGTAGCGAGGCTATAACAGTAGCGAGGCTATAACAGTAGCGAGGCTATAACAGTAGTGAGGCTACATAGAGGCACCGGTTAGTCGGGCTGATTGAGGTAGTATGTACATGTGGGTATGGTTAAAGTGACTATGCATATATGATGAACAGAGTAGCAGCAGCGTAAAAGAGTGGTTGGGGGGACACACACAATGCAAATAGTCTGAGTAGACATTTGATTACCTGTTCAGGAGTCTTATGGCTTGGGGGTAAAACCTGTTGAGAAGCCTTTTTGTCCTAGACTTGGCACTCCGGTACCACTTGCCATGCGGTAGTAGAGAGAACAGTCTATGACTGTGGTGGCTGGGGTCTTTGACAATTTTTAGGGCTTTCCTCTGACACCGCTGGTGTAGAGGTCCTGGATGGCAGGCAGCTTAGCCCCAGTGATGTACTGGGCCGTACACACTACCCTCTGAAGTGCCTTGCGGTAGGAGGCCGAGCAGTTGCCATACCAGGCAGTGATGCAACCAGTCAATGGCTCTCGATGTTGCAGCTGTAGAACCTTTTGAGGATCTGAGGACCCATGCCAAATCTTTTTAGTTTCCGGAGGGGGAATAGGCTTTGTCGTACCCTCTTCACTACTGTCTACTAATCACAATTAGTCTGTGCTTCAGTTTGATCAACTGTAGCCTGTTGATAACAACCACAGCTGCAGGTTGCCTAGAGAAGCCTATGTCCTCTGATCCCATCTGGGCATGGCCAGGGGAAATGTAACGTCATGTTTTTATAGCCTAAACTATGTATTTATAGCCTAAAATTGACAATTTCTTTGTGTTCCGAGAAAATATTAACAAATGTAGTTTATTTTCACACTTCGGGTGGCTAGGCTACCTAGGAATTTTGAATCAATAATGATTGACTGGAATGAATCAATCAACACAATAGTGATGACATACCGTATGAGTATCTTTTCAATTACAGACGCAAAGGCCTACATGATCAAATCAAATCCCATTTTATTTGTCACACGCGCCGAATACAGGTGAAAGGCCTTACAGTGAAAGGCTAACTTACAAGACCTTAACCAACAATGCAGTTCAAGAAATAGAGTTAAGAAAAAATGTACTAAACAAACTAAAGTTAAAAAAAAGTAACACAAGAAAACTACATAACATTAACGAGGCTATATACAGGGGACACCAGTGCCGGGTCAATGTGTGAGGGTACAGGTTAGTCGAGGTAATTTGTAAAGTGACTATGCATAGATAATAAACAGAGGGGGGGGGTCAATGTAAATAGTCTGGGTGGCCATTTGATTAATTGTTCAGCAGTCTTATGGCTTGGGGGGTAGAAGCTGTTAAGGAGCCTCTTGGAACTAGACTTGGCGCTCCTACCACTTGCTGTGCGGTAGCAGAGAGAACAGTCTATGACTTGGGTGACAGGAGTAGAGATCCTGGGTGTCAGGAAGCTTGGACCCAGTGATGTACTGGGTCATACACACAACCCTCTGTAGCACCTTGCGGTCAGATGTCGAGCAGTTTCCAAACCAGGCAGTGATGCAACCTATCAGGATGCTCTCAATTGTGCAGCTGTATAACTTAAGGAGGATCTGGGGACCCATGCCAAATCTTTTCAGGCTCCTGAAGGGGAAAAGGTGTTGTCATGCCCTCTTCACAACTGTCTTGGTGTGTCCGGATCATGATAGTTTGTTGGCGATGTGGACACCAAGGGACTTGAAACTCTCAACCCGCTCTACTTCAGACATGTCGATGTTAATGGGGACCTGTTCGGCCCTCCTTTTCCTATAGTACACAATCACTTCCTATGTCTTGCTCACATTGAGGGATAGGTTGTACTCCTGGCACCACACTGCCAGGTCTCTGACCTCCTCCCTATAGGCTGTCTCGTCGGTGATCAGGCCAAGCACTGTTGTGTCATCAGCAAACTTAATGAAGTTGGAGTCGTGCTTGTTCGTGGGTGAACAAGGAGTCCAGGAGGGGACTAAGCACGCACCCCTGAGGGGCCCCAGTGTTGAGGATCAGCGTGACAGATGTGTTGTTGCCTATCTTTACCACCTGGTGCGACCCATCAATAAGTCCAGGATCCAGTTGTAGATTGAGGTGCCCAGTCCCAGTGTCCTCAGCTTAGTGATGAGCTTTGTGGGCACTATGGTATTGAACGCTGAGCTGTAGTCAATGAACAGCATTCTCACATTGGTGTTCCTTTTGTATAGGTGGGAAAGAGAAGTGTGGAGTGCGATTGAGATTGAGTCATCTGTGGATCTGTTGGGCGGTATGCAAATTTGAGTGGGTCTAAGGTTTCCAGTATGATGGTGTTGATGAGAGCCATTGACCAGCCTTTCAAAGCACTTCATAGCTACAGACGTGAGTGCTAGGGGGTGGTAATCATTGAGGCAGATTACCTTCTCTTTCTTGGGCACAGGGACTATGGTGGTCTATTTTAAAGATGTAGGTATTACTGACTTCGTCACGGAGAGATTGAAAATGTCAGTGAAGACACTTACCAGTTGGTCCGGGCATGCTTCGAGTACACGTCATGGTAATCCATCTGGCTCCGCGGCTTTGTGAATGTTGACCTGTTTAAAGGTCTTGCTCACATCGGCTACGGATTTGTCTGCAACCCTTCATACAGCGAGCTTAGTTTTTGTCCAATCGGAGTTGTTGTCTCTTTGTATGTGTAGAGGGTTTTAATGCTTTCATCCTCCCTAGGGACAGGAGTTTTTCCAGGTGTTTTTTTTACCATATGACTTGTTTAGAAAAATAATCTGGTCCCATCATAGCCCATATAAAACCGTTTTTTTACATCTGATAAATTACTACTAGTGTCCGGAGTTGGTTAGGTTAGTCTACTACCAGGTCAGGAAGAAGTCTGGGCCCCAGGAAAACAATCCCCCCCCCGCAGCACTATGGGACCTATGGTGCCACCTACAAATGAAAAAACATCTCGTATTTGTATGAACTAAAATGGATGGTGGGATGGGCTTCCATAGTTTTACATGGCTCAGTACAGCCGGCAGCTACAGCGACGATTTCAGAGTGTAACAGGTTGTTTCCCCCAATTTCTGGTAAAAACTCAATAAAGAAAGTATCAAATATTAGTAAAATGTCTGTACATTTCACCTGTTTCAAAAACGTTTACAGTGCCTTCGGAAAGTATTCAGCCCCCTTGACCTTTTCTACATTTTGTTATGTTACAGCCTTATTCTAAAATGGATTAAGTAAAAAATACCCAATAATGACAAAGTGAAAACAGGTTTTAAGACATTTTTGCAAATGTATTAAAAATAAAAAACAAAAATACCTTATTTACATAAGTATTCAGACCCTTTACTATGAGACTCGAAATTGAGCTCAGGTGCATCCTGTTTCCATTGATCATACTTGATGTTTCTACAACTTGATTAGAGTCCACCTGTAGTAAATTCAATTGATTGGCCATGATTTGGAAAGGGACAGACCTGTCTATATAAGGTCCCACAGTTGACAGTGCATGTCACAGCAAAAACCAAACCATGAGGTCGAAGGAATTGTCCTTAGAGCTCCGAGACAGGATTGTGTCGAGGCACAGATCTGGGAAAGGGTACCAAAAAATGTATGCAGCATTGAAGGTCCCCAAGAACACCGTGGCCTCCATCATTCTTAAATGGAAGAAATTTGGAACCACCAAGACTCTTTGAGCTGTCCGCCCAGCCAAACTGAGCAACCGGGGGAGAAGGGCCTTGGTCTGGGAGGTGACCAAGAACCCGATGGTCACTCTGACAGAGTTCTAGAGTTCCTATGTGGAGATGGTAGAACCTTCCAGAAGGACAACAATCTCTGCAGCACTTCACCAGTCAGGCCTGTTTGGTGGAGTGGCCAGACAGACACCACTCCTCAGTAAAAGGCACATGACAGCCCCTTGCCAAAAGGCACCTAAAGACTCTCAGACCATGAAAAACTAGATTCTCTGGTCTGATGAAACCAAGATTGAACTGGCCTGAATGCCAAGCGTCACTTCGGGAGGAAACCTGACACCATCCCTACGGTGACGCATGGTGGTGGCAGCATCATGCTGTGGGATATTTTTCAGCGACAGGGACTGGGAGACTAGTCAGGATCGAGGCAAAGATGAACAGAGCAAAGTACAGAGATCCTTGATGAAAGCCTGCTCCAGAACGCTCAGGCTCTCAGAAGGGAGCGAAGGCTCACCTTCCAACAGAACAACGACCCTATGCACACAGCCAAGACAACACGGGAGTGGCTTCGGGACAAGTCTCTGAATGTCCTTGAGTGGCCCAGCCAGAACCTGGACTTGAACCCAATCGAACATCTCTGGACAGACCAGAAAATAGCTGTGCAGCAACGCTCCTCATCCAACCTGACAGAGCTTGAGAGGATCTGCAGATAATAATGGGAGAAACTCCCCAAATACAGGTGTGCCAAGCTTGTAGCATCATACCCAAGAAGACTTGAGGCTGTAATCGCTGCCATATGTGCTTCAACTAAATACTGAGTAAAAGGTCTGAATACTGGGGTCTGAATATTGAAATACTGGAATACTGAATACTGGTAGGAGTGTTGGCTCAATGAGACAATTCTGTTCATACAACCCTGCATCAAGGGATGTAACTGTCAGACAAGTGTAGAGCGGTACCTCCGCTGATAGCGGTCCAGACGTAGCGAGTACGCAAATTATATTTGAGAAATATGTGTAGACGACAGTATCTTTACCAAAAGTGTGAAGAGGCTCTAAGAGTGTACTAGAGAAAGGGAGGTCAAAGGTGAGAATGAGAAACTGCATTGCATGCTATTTGTTAAACTAGACCTAATAAAACTAATAGCAAATTGCATTTACATACAGTATGTACAGTGTCTATAGTAACCATGGAAATTAATATCCTGTCAAATTCCAGCCTTGAATTCAGGTGGAGGAGCTGAGACTTTGTAATCATTACTGTCTCACTCAGAGTCTTGATGTGCTGTACCTGGCAACCAAACTGCCTTTAGGGGTCTTTATTGACAAAGGTCCTTTGTATGAGGTTCTGTAATGGAAACCTGAGTTGGCTCCCACCGATGTGCAGTCTAGGGAGCCATCTTGGCTATCCGATAGCCTATCACCTGTCTCCTCAGTGGAGCAGAAAATAAAATCGCCGTCAGTTTCTCAGAGGTACCCTATCATTTCATACTTTCATACACGCATGTGTACACAAACATGCTCAAAGTAAATTCACACACTTGTGAGAAACTCCAAACACACAGGTAGGCTGCATCCTAATAAGGAATACATGTTTTCATGCACTCATATACAGACTGGCATGAATACGCAGGCACACACACGTACACACGCTCATCTACTGAACACAAATCCACAGATCCACATTTACACATCCACCCACTAACCCATTGGCCACTGGGAAATATGCAAAGGAGTATGCAAAGTGCAGAGGAGAGCTGCTCAATGTAAATTTGAATAGGGAGAGTGAGCAGAGTTGAGCCAAGGCTTCCCTTTAAGCACCTTGTTATTGGACCACTTACAGGACATCATCCTGATGTCTGCAGTTAAGATTCTAAACTGCTTCAGTTTCAGCACTTAACCCGATCATTATGTAACATATGGGTTGTTCATGGAATACTAATCCCGAGCGAGCACACGCATGCAGGCGCACACAGGAACACACACACACACACACACACACACACATACACACACACACACACACACACACACACACACACACACACACACACACACACACACACACACACACACACACACACATACCCGCAGTGCCACCCTTGTAGGTGATTGACATCTGACACTCTGGTATAGTTTAATAGTCTCTAATGTATTAACACTGGGACAGGCTGGCCATGATGGTTCTACAGCCGCACTTCACATCTTCATCTGTAGATCTAGGCGTTTTGCTGCACCCCAGCCAGCCTGCTTGGAATGCAGCCAGAGTAGGATGTTTGGCACAGCAGAGATTTGCTATGCACACTCAGCATTAGATGAAGAGGGGGTGGATCCGTGGGTGTCGGGTAAGGGTGTGTGTGGAGGGGAGGGGGGGTGTGATGTAGGGGATGATCTGTCTTTAGTGTTCTCTCCGCAATAGAGTGATGTAGCAAAAAAAAGGCACATTGTCGTACAGAGGAACATGTGTGCTTTTGCGTACTAAGACGATGCTGGATCGTACAGCAGATGTAACACACACGGACATGCTGATACGTATGTTATAACACATCGGACGCACACACATACACACAGGGAAGTCCACCCTGGTTTGACAGCACATCAGCTGGCACTGGCTGTATGCAAAGCTCTTGAGCCTCGACACCTGCCAAGTTGATTCATTACATTAACAACTCTGGTCTCTAGACGTTTATTCCTAGCTGGCCCCTCATAATGCCCCCCCCCACCCGGTAACAGAATTTCTGAAATTGAATTGACTACAATGGGAAATAATAGTAGTCACAAACAACAGTTGGATTCACAAGTTTGGACAGCACAGTAGAATACAGTTCAGTAAGATATAGTACAGTACAGCACTGTAGAGTACAGTAAAAAAAATATATAGTTCAGTACAGTACTGTACCCTAGAGTAGAGTTCAGCACAGTACACTGTAAGCACACTAGAGTTGAGTACACTATAATGTACTGTACTCTATCTACTGTACTGTACTGTACTGTACTGTACTGAACTCTACTCTGTACTGTACTGAGCTCTACTCTGTACTGTACTGCACTGTCCTGTACTGAACTCTACTCTGTACTGTACTGCAATGTACTGTACTGAACTCTACTCTGTATTGTAACTGAACTCTATACTGTACTGAACTACTCTGTACTGTACTGAACTCTACTCTGTACTGTACTGAGCTCTACTGTGCTGTACGTTGATGTCCGAACTTGTGAAACGTTTGATTGGTTCAGACCAACTAAATGTGGTCTTGTTTGGGGGCAGAACTCATTAAAATAGTAGCCAGTGTCTAGAATAATGCCCAAATATGCAACAAAGGATATTTCAAATGTATACCTTTGTGTACCCATTTAGGATACATCACCATGAAGACAATGACATTCATATACATAGTTATGTATTTCTGTGTAGTACCGATCAGGGACCCATGATCAAATTCCGTTACCTCAATTTCGTTACCGGGTCTATTCGGAGCAGGTATTTAAAAGTGTTTGGAAAACGTGGACACAAAAAGCTGAAGGAGATTTTACTGAAATTGTGTTACCAAACTTTGCATCTGCACAGTTCTTCCAGTAAGTGTGGTTTTGTAAAAATGTTCAGTGTAAATTGTTAAAAGTAGTCATGGTGCATAGAGTTGTATGGTTTGTTGAGCTTATAAATGAAGGGGTTTTGTCTCAGCACAATTCCGTTACCGTGGAATTTCCCATGAACAATCAAATAGCTGGGTTGTGTTTTCCTGAAGAGAATAAGCAATCCCACATGGTGAGTCACTTGGTTAACAAGCTAAAGGCCACATCTCATCCTCATGTGGTGGTATGACTCAGGTAATAGAGACATGTTCCTGACTGTGACCTGAATGACACACACATTCCTCTCAGCAACACCATTTTCAGATATAATTTCTGTCCAGTCAGTTAATCACATTCTAGACTGCTTTGAATTACAGGGCCAGACATTAATTTTGACAGAGTAACACTAACCATCAGGCTGACGTATCAATATCATAGTATGATTGTCAGTTTCATCTGGTAGCTGCAATTGGACATTGATTGACATGTGCACAAACCAACTACTGTGCTACTAGTAATTGATCACTGATGTAATTTCTATGAATAAGTCTACTTTTTTATTTTTTACCACTTTTTCTCCCCAATTGGTAGTTACAGTCTTGTCTCATCACTGCAACTCCCGTACAGACTCGGGAGAGGGGAAGGTCAAGAGCCGTGCGTCCTCTGAAACACAACCCACCCAAGCCGCACTGCTTCTTGATACAATGCCCACTTAACCCGGAAGCCATCCGCACCAGTGGGTCGGAGGATACACCATACAGCTGGCGACCGTGTCAGCATGCACTGAGTCCGGCCCGTCACAGGAGTTGCTTGTGCGCTATGGGACTAGGACATCCCTGCCGGCCAAACCCTCCCTTATCCCGGACAACACTGAGCCAATTGTGCATCGCCCCAAAGGGTCTCTCGGTCACGGCCAACTGCGACAGAGCCTGAACTCGAACCCAGAATCTCTAGTGGCACAGCTAGCACTGCGATGCAGTGGCTTAGACCACTGTGCCACTTGGGAGGCCCTTGAATAAGTCTACTTAACCAAGTTAGCCTATATCAGAATGTTAAACTGACATTGTGGGTAGGTTTTCTAAGGACACAAAGTTAGGCAGCTGTCTTCTCTTTCACCATCTATTTGTTACCATATCTATGATGCAAATCTACAGGACAAATACATACAGCACCAGTCAAAAATATGGACACCTTCTCATTCAAAGGTTTTTCTTTAATTTGACTATTTTCTACATTGTAGAATAAAGGGTGGCAACATTGAAGAATCTAAAATCTAAAATATATTTTGATTTGTTTAACACTTTTTTGGTTACTACATGATTCCATATGTGTTATTCCATAGTTTCGATGTCTTCAGTAGAAAATAGAAAATAGTCCAAATAAAGAAAAACCCTTGAATGAGTAGGTGTGTCCTAACTTTTGACTGGTACTGTAGGTCTGGCATGAGGATGCGGCAGTCATCGTCATTCTATAACTTATCGCACTCTAATGCACCTGTAAAGGAAATAGATGTGAGAGAGACTAAAAACCAGAATGCATGAAATGTTATACTGAGCAACATATCAAGCATAGCTCAGATATCAGGGAGAAATATGTTGACCCAATTGGTTTTTGGCTTTCAACACCAGTTGTTCAGTCATAGCCTGCCCTTATTAGATATTTTTGCAGACAAGGACCAATAGGCCCAGTGAAGGGAGTAACACAAAAATCAAGTTATGGAGTCGAGGAATGTCCAACTTGTCATCAATTCGGTTATGGAATTATCATCGAGTAATAGGGAATGTTAGTGTTAGATGGTTAGGAGGTGAATGGCTGGATTTACTGTTAATATTACTGCAGTGATATTGGTGGATCGTCTAACGATGTACTACTGCAGTAGTAGATATAACAAACCAAAACTAAAGTTATGAACGTGAAATTGTACAACTAATTGGGATTAGGGGATTCACAAATATCTTTTTTGCACTGCAAACTTGAATGAAAAAAGAAACCGTATGTCACAGGCTCACTGTTAATGCAGTGTAATATTTGTATATGGCAACCTTTTATTATGCCGTTTCCACTGCAAATATGGATTAGAGCTTCCTCTTGATCCATTCCCAACTGACCTTACAATGAACTCAATGAGCTTCTGTAAACCAGAGAATAAAGGAATTCTTATTTATCTTTCCACAGTCACTTTATGTACCCTGCTCGCTGATAAGCCTGTCCTGGGGATGTGCACATTTTGTTCAGCATTCTTTGTTTCTTTGTATTGTGTTGTTTGTAGTTTCTGTATGGGACTGTGTAAAAGAGAATGTGTGCCCTCACAGGCTCCAGAAACTGGGCCGTGTGTGTCTGTGTGTGGGCGACGACGACTTACCAGCACCACATTGAAGCGCTCCTCTAACTCCTCTTCGGCCGGCATGGGAATTTTGGGCCCCGCCGCCTGTTTCTGGGGGGTTTCTGAGCCTGGGGGGAACGACACTGTCTTCCCCTCCTTCCCCATTGGAAACTCCATACTCCCAGCCGCATTGCCCATGATTAGACAGAGCCAGGTACTCTACAGCTACTTCCACACAAACACGAACCCTAGTAATCCAAACAGGAGTCCAGTCCAACTCCACAACACTGGAACTCAAAACTTGTGCTGAACAAAATGTGTCCTTCCACTACTTTTCCTGTTGAGATGAGACTCCATGTGGCATTGACTGGCGACCGTTGAGAATTTCCATGAACCCAGGAGAAGCAGGCCAGCCCAAAGAATCATCTTCTCCAATGTTCCTACTCCTTCATTCTCTCAGACAGGGGAAGTGATCATGCAAAATGACTCAGACCTGTCAGTAACGTCCCTGTGCACCATGAACAACCTTCAAGAGATTGAGAGATAGCAAACAAGAAAGAGGAAGGACACAGGAGAGTTTGAGCGTGACACTCCTAGTCCTACCACAGCTGCAGAGAAGCCTTGAACAGAAAAAGAAAGGATGAAAAGTGAGAAGGAAAAAAGTACCCTAGTTCCTGAGTGGCAGCAGTAGCTGGCAAAGAGACCCTTGGGGACTTATAGGTAAGAGCCACTCTCTTCTGATTGGTGCCCACACACGACGCTGGGGCTAACTGGTCTCCTGGTAGTCAAAACGGAGAAGGAGAGAAGAGGATAAGGAGGCAGAGGTCCACAGCCAACTACTCTACCATCCGAAGCAGGGACAGACAGAGAGGGGAGGCAACAGCAGCATGCAGCATAGGCAGCTCTTCCAGAGAGAGAGAGAGAGAGAGAGAGAGAGAGAGAGAGAGAGAGAGAGGGAGGAAAAGGAGAGTGATGGTGTTTCCTTGGTCCTAGTGCCTCCATGTACAGTTAAAGGGGACTTCTCAAAACCAGAGACTCTGTGGTGTTTTATTACAGAGACCGAGGGAAGAAGGACATAATGAGATGGAGAGAACATCCTTAGAACATCCTTACCTTAGATGACAAACAGTTGTCTTCAATGCAAATGTCTTACAGTGGGTGCTACAAGTCCAGCATTGACTCTTTAACATCACCAAAAGGTTACAGTCCTGTATCATCTTCTATTCCATTTCTGTTGAGATTTTTATCCTACGTGTGAGCTGAATAAGATAACTACAAGGGAATGTTCTGTTGCAGTAATACGTTGAAGCCTGCCTTGCCAGAGGTACAGTGGAGGCACTGCATAACTTCTACAGCTTCTACAGGTCCCATGTGGCTCAGCTGGCAGATCATGGTGTTTGTAACGCCAGGGTTGTGGGTTTGATTCCCACGGGGGACCAGTATGACAAAGTACGCACTCACTGTAAGTCGCTCTGGATAAGTGCATCTGCTAAATGACTAAAATGTAAGCTTGTTGAACATGATCTAATGCGGATCAAAGCCTTATTTAGACTAGTGTATTACATCATTGGAAATCTCATAATGCCCAAAGTCTATAAAAACAGCCCCATGATGTGAGGTTAGCTAATGCATAACTCAAAACAGGATCAAATCAGAGTCATAAGTTCTATAGCAGTGACATAACTGTTGATACCTGTACTAGGTGTTGCTCATGGTAGCGATAGGGCAGCTAATGATCCAGGCTTACCACTATGGTGACTGGTGTGTTACTGAAAGGCTTATGGAAGCAAGGATTTAATAAATGCTATATTGATACCTGTAATAGTAAAGTAAAGCTTTAATGAGTGTTATATTGATACCTGTAATAATAAGGAATAGTAAGTAAAGTAATAGTAAGTAAAGTAGTAGTTAAGCTTTAATGAGTGTTATATTGATACCTGTAATAATAAGGAATAGTAAGTAAAGTAATAGTAAGTAAAGTAGTAGTTAAGCTTTAATGAGTGTTGAGTGTTATATTGATACCTGTCCAACTGGGCAAAAACTGGATGAATCAACATTCTTTCCGCGTTATTTAAAAAAACAATCTATGCGATGATGCTGAATCAACGTGGAAAACTAATTGGATTTATAAAAAGTCAAAGGAATTTTGTATTTTTTTCACCCGACCTTTACACTAAATCGTATGACATGGTGACATTTTTGGTTTATTTCACACTGAATTCATGTTAGTTGACAACTCAACCAAATGTACATCAAAACTAGACATTTTGTGCCCAGTGGGGCAGGTCTGACCACACCTGGTCAGCACACAAAAATGACTTAAAACAGAGGCTATATAATGTAGTACTACACCCAGTATTTGATCAAACGTTGGATAACGTGGATAGCAAATCATAGTACAATCTTAGGCAACTGAATAACATTTTGGAAACAGACTGTAGCAGTGTGTGGGTAAAATCACCAGGGAAGCAAAGCAACGGAAAAAAAGCCAAATTACAACCTATGTATCGTGACAATTGCATTGTTTTAATCACCTATGCGTAGTCTAATACAGTGACAACTAAAATATACCAAAACTATTTAGTCCAATCAATGTAAGCTAAATATGATGAGGCTATCCATGGTACTGATTTATGTGTGTGTGTGTGTGTGTGTGTGTGTGTGTGTGTGTGTGTGTGTGTGTGTGTTCATGCGTCCGTAGGTGCAACAAAAAAAAACATGTTCACTCACCCTACTTGTAGAGAAACGCCAATGCCATCCGCCTCCTTCATGTTGCTTAAACAGTCTATGGCTCCGTCATAAAGTACACACTTGTAGTTTTAGTTTTCCTAGGATACCTGGCTAAAATACTTGCTCTCTAGCCTAACTTCCTCTAATGGGCAACGATAAGCCAGCTACTTAACATTAGCCTACTACATCTAGCTACATATCGAAAGTCCATCTTCTCAGGCAAGGAGCACAGTGTATGCATTTATGGTTGGATCAGAATCTCCGTTATAATCATTGGCCAATACTGAGAATGAAGTCAAACCACATGTCAGAATCCCTATCTCCATCCATGGCTAATTTAGAAAAGGGACGATTTTACAAGATTGCCACCGGAGGATAACAGCACAACGAGATGCAACAATTCTAGTTTTCTGTCAATTCAGGGATTCAGAGTATTTAACAGTCACATGTACAAGGTTGCAGGCTCGGAGCTCCAACATGCAGGAGTAATTGAAAAAAAATAGTGAAAATGGTCATTAAAAAAAACAATAGAAATAGAAATATATACATCATAACAACTGTAGCAGTAATTAATAAATACATGTCCGTTGGGGTGGAGGCAGAGGAAAGACTGGAGGGAATGTTCATAGGGGGAGTAGCAGGGAACAGGTAGGTGACTAGTAGTGGTGGAGTAGGTAGGTGACTAGTGTGATTGGTGTGAAGCCAAATCCAAGCTGACTTTCCTTTCCACTTTTTTTTTTGGTGTGCCAGGACCATTCACAGCTGAGCTCGCTCAGTTTAGCTCGACGCTGATTGGCTATTATTTATTTATTTTTAAATATCAAGGGAGGCCAAATGCTGGCTGGCTTCCCATACATTCAATGCTACAATGTCATACTCTTTTTGACCAAACAGCATAGATGGGGCGGCAGGTATCCTAGTGGTTAGAACGTTGAACTAGTAACCGAAATGTTGCAAGATTGAATCCCCGAGCTGACAAGGTAAAAAATCTGTCATTCTGCCCCTGAATAAGGCAGTCACTGTTCCTAGGATGTCATTGAAAATAAGAATTTGTTCTTAACTGACTTGCCTAGTTAAATAAAGGTAAAATACACAGACAGAGGGTCGCTGTTTTGTTCGCTTGGACATTTTTTTTTACCATTCTTTAACAGCCGCAATGAATGACCTGTATGCCCGTAAGATTAGTGCAATGTAGCCATGGATTCTGAACAGTCGTTGTCGGCTAATTGGGAAAAGAGAGACTCCGAAAGTGTCGTCCCTTTTTCAAAGTATGCTGCTACTCGTTGTTTATTATCTACAATTAGTCACTTTACCCCTACCTACATGTACACATTTCCTTGACTAACCTGTACCCCCTCACATTGACTCGGTACACAATGTATATAGCCTCGTTATTGTGTTACATTTGATTCATTACTGTAATTGATTTGGTCATTCTTTCTGAACCCTATTGAGCTTCATTGTTGGTTAAAGGCTTGCAAGTAAGCATTTCACCTGTTGTATTCGGCGCATGTGACAAATAAAGTTTGATTTGAGTACCTCACTAATACTTGTTTTTGATCCCACTCAAAGCTATGCAATAGGGGACTGTAATCAGTTTAGATGGTGTCCTAATGAGACATTGATTAAACGATTGAGCTTTTTCAAAACAAGGCTCTGAATGTATCGGAAATGAATAAAAATTCAAACAGCAATCTAAATGTCTGTTATGGAATGGGCTGCTTTTCAATCACAAGAATGATTGATTTGTTCTTGCTTGTCTAGTGTCTTTAGTTAAAAAGTGTATATCCACTCAAACATGGTGGCCCATATAGCGTTACAATATGTAAAACAGATGACTTACCCAACAATGTCTGGCTATTAATACAATTAGCATTGGATGTGTTATTAGCCCTTGATATGTATGTTATGTCCATAAAATAACATTTTCAGAGTGCACACCATAAGGGTGCCACGATGCCCCCTACTGGTATTAGGTGTGATGGGCATTCCAAGTCTTTTCGGTGAGCTGGCTGTTTTGGCTCCATTCAAATAAAAGAGAGGCTCATTTGGCTCCCAAACGACTCTTCGTGGCAAACGCTTAAAAATCGACCTAGACTCGTGAAATAAATGACACATCTCCCATGTAAAGCCCAAAAGGTAGGCTACCGTCAGATCATGAAATGTGTGTTCAAAAATGTTTTACCTGGCCAAATTATTTGGTGACCAGTATTTTTTTAACACACTGAAAAAAATCAGTGTGGACCAAATTGATGATCTGCCCCAATATTTATTGTTTCTGCAATGAGAATTCACCCTCTTTAGAGAATTATTTTGTAACTTATGTACAGAAAAACGTTGTTTTGAGCAAGAAAAAATTAAAATCAGTTTTAGCAGTATACAAAAGTTCATAGTGCACAGCTTTTATCCAAAAGGTTTGCCTTTCAAATATAGATTTCATTGATTAAGTCAATTAATTAATGTACTGTTTGGCCTATAGGGTGTGATGTGGCTGTTACATTTCAAGCTTCAATATACTAGATTATTACATAACAGTTAAGTATAAACAAGATTTCATTTCAGAGGCGTCATGCACATAGGGGGCACAGGGGCACGTGCCCTCTTAGATCTGCCCTGTTTGTCGACCCTTTTCTGCAGTTGAATGACCAAAGCGTTCTCTAGTGGCCACATGGGTGGAATGTTAATATTTTTTTGAATTTTATAATTACTAAACCTTTTAATTTATTTTTAAATAATACCAAAAATCTGGTGTTTCTATGTCAAACCATTTTGTTATATTTCAGTCTTCTGTGATGTATATAAAGTGCAGTATTGGGATGCAAACTAAAAAATGTACACATGTCAACTCAATATCTGACATGGAACAGGTGTTTTCATTTTTTAAGCTCATAACCATTTGTGTGAGGTGTATACTTTTATTTCAAAGTAGATTTGTTTAAGACTACCCAGAAATACTCTGTGTGACCCTGATTTAGCCCACTGCAGTAAAAGGTAATCACTAAGCAATATTATAGAGTTGGCTTTAGCTAGCCCAGATAGGTTCCCAATCTCCCAACTAACTACCAAGAGGCCATTTCAAGCTATCAATCAAGTAGCTAGCTTGTCTAACTATCTGCATGCCTATAGGCATGCCTGCAGGAAAAGTTGGTAGACTATAAAAATAAGCAATAACTGTAAATGTACTGAATAAGACTCTCATTTCTTTCAATCTTTTACCCAGATTTTAGCTTAGATATGCAGGAAAAATAGACATATATTTTTTACAAAGAATTAAGAAAAATGAATATGGCTCTAGATAGCAGGGAAAATCTATTTCAGATGTTTGAAATATGCACAATTCTCCAACATATGGCCACCACCCCCCAGCCATCCTGTTCTTTGTCTTTGTACCCCCTCAGATTTTGGGGTTGCATGATTCCCCTGCTTCAGTTGATTTAATAAATAACACATTCAATAAAACATGATAAATTACACAGAAAACATCACCAGTGAAAACACATTTAGCAATACACAGCATTCATTCACATCACATTCATAGCAAACCATCATCACGAAATACACAAAGTCCATCGACATGGCTTTGACCGACCACCACGTCCACCACGTCCAATGCAGAGAAAGGCTCTCTTCAGAAATGTTCAATCACTCTGTGAAAAGATTCAACTCATTTTATCAACTCGCTTTACTTGCTGACAAAGACAAGTGAGAGGTAGGCCAATAAATATGCCCCTAATAAGGACTGTTGGAAAATGCTTTTAGGTGAGTTGGAGGTATATTCTTGCTGTACTAACCAGATCATCAAGATCATCCATCGCAGGTGGCGCTCCTTTCTTGCTCCCTATATCCTGAATCATCTGAAATGGAAAACCATGAATTAAAGTCACACTCCGTAAGATGTGCAAACCTTCAAACATAGACATAAGCCTATTTGGCAGAGTTACACTTACTTCCACATATTGTTCGTACTCCGCCATTCCCTCATCCTCTTCGTTCGCCCAGTCTCTCCAGTTTTCGAAGTCTACAGCCATCCAATTTGGCTACAGGGGACATAATAATGATGGAAGAGAGGGAACATGTTGATAGACATTCTTTCTGGTCGAAGAGAGACTCTGTAATATGACGGCTTCATAGCATCGCATGGTGACTTTCTGTTTTCAGAAGTCAGCAATAAAATCATTTGAATCAGCCAAGACAATTGTCTCTTTCCAGTGTGAGCATGCCCCAAGGGTTGGGCACAAATTGTCTTTGTCGCCCCACTGTTAATGATGATGTCATATTGCTGAGTCTACCTTCAACACATGAAGCATTTGTCCACCCTTACATTGCTCTTAACTATTCTCAGCGGAAGACCAAATGTTTCAGTACCTTGAGATTGGCATCTTTCTGAAGGCGAGGCCATGCTACATTTTCTTTAACCTTCCTGATCAAGATGTGGATACTGCGATCATAGATTTTCACTTGAGAGTCCTGTTAGAGAAATACACAGTGATGTACTACAGTATCCATAATGCTCTGTAACTTATATCTGGTTTTTAATACATTACAGTGCTGAATACTGAAGCATAGTGTTTTCTATGTTAGTTGTGAGGAGCAAATTAACTTTGATATGAGAAAAAAAAGTCCTTACGAATTTCATGACTTTGTCGTAGAAGTAAATGTGATTGTACATGTTGTTGTCATCAACGTCTTTGCAACTGTCATAGACACAAATCCACAGAGACATACAATGTCATTAAACGTAGGCTATAACGCAACACTTTACAATAAGAACATATACTATTTATAATAGCAATGTACAAGTCATTATAGAGAGATAACACAGGCCTGTTTGTAAAATCACACACATGCACATTCACACATACATAGACACACACACACACAATTTAGACACTATTTAGACTAACATAACTTGCTCGATCACATACTTTAGGGTTACAAATTGATCAAACTCACCTTAAAACTATATAGGTATCCTGAATATCAACCTCAACATCCTTGGGGTTTTGCACCATGAAGTTAATGGCCACATATTTCTTCTTGTCATACCATAGAGTCTGTGCTCCTTGACTATCGATAAAAACAAACAAATCATCATTAAAATATTGTTATATTGCATATGTTAACAGACTAATCATTAATACCATTTTATTATAATGTAACAAAATGTATTTTCATTTGCATTATATGCCCAATTTACAAGGGATCTACCGACTGACTAAAAGCACATGGGGTAAGAGACCTGGAAACTTCATTTTACAGCGCTAGTGTATAAACCTAGTCTGTCAAATTAGAAAACTGCTTCTTAGCAATACATACCACTCCTCTGGTCTGGGAAGGTTTTTTGGTAACATGGCCATCTTGTTGGTACTTTGTTGATTCTATGGAGATAATATGCTCCTGGACATTTATGGTTCTTTTGAAGTTGACTGAGAAAGCAAGTAGCCTACTCAGAATAGTTAGCAGCCTATCTACTAGGACCTGCACTATTTTTAGATCAGCTAGTATCAGCTGCTAAGGGTACATATCCCCTCCCCCCTCCACTTCCCTATCCCTATAGGCTGTAGTGGAACTCTCTGGAAAGAAGGGGCATTTTCAGTTTTCACTCCAGGACCACCCCACCTTCTGTGAACTCAAGAAGATGGGGGAGGAAAATGAAAAGCTTGCCAGAAGACAGACAGAAACTGATAGCTGCCTCATTTGCCATTTTTAAATATGATTGAAGAACTTATTGTCAATATGCTTATTTTTGGTCAGAATTGGAATACAAATAGACTCAAAGTTGTGGAAGAAAGTCACACAACAGTCACACACCAGAGGCCTACAAAATGTGGGACATTGCTACATATTCATATTATTTCAATAGCTAAAGTGGATGAAAATAGTATTACCTGGATACTTGTAATTTCATTGCATTTCCATAAGTTGTCTCAATAAATGCAATAACCTATTTTTGTGGGAAAAGTATTTTGGCAGCTTTTATTTTGAATGCAGAAGCTGAAAATCGGAAATACGACAGTTGCTAACTTAGTTGGTCATGGCTAGAAGAGATCCAGCTTTTGTCAAATTAACGGCAGAATTAACTTTTCGTCGCAGGTTAGTAGAACTTAAGCAGCAGGTTAGGAACATTAATGTAGCAGGTTAGGAGAATTAGGTTAAGGTTAGGAAAAGGGTTAGGGTTATCTAAAATGTATGTTAATGTCATGGAAATTACCATCAGGGACACCTGAAGTCAATATTAAATGAATCATTCTTTATTATCAGCAAGCTGGAGAGGTTCCAACAAACTTAATGCACCATAGTACACGTCAGTCTGGAGCTCTCCCGGGGCAGTCCCGTTACTTCTCTTATTTACTGCTTTCACAGAAGTTATATTTGCATGATTTAGCTTATTCATTATTCATAATGAATTCATAATTAGCGTTTGGTTCCTGCATGTGACTGGCACCATCTCCTATCTTAACTTATAGAACATATTCTGGGCGTTCTGTCAAAAGGTCTGAGGAGGGGGTCATGATCATCTCTACCCAGCACCTACAGGAATCAATGATTGTATGAGACAAGATGTACAATTCAAGGCTTTCTCTTCAGACGACATTTTCCATCACAACCTAGCTAGCTACTGAAGAGCGTTCATTTCGCTTGAACGTTTGCTATGTTGTGAAACGGCTTGAAACTGAACGCCATGTTTCCCCAAAATGTCCTTGTACATTCTTTCGAACAGACTTTGAGGCATGTCTGCTCTGTTCGGTGGGTGTGCGAGGATGTGACTTGAAGCAATGACTGATGTATTTAAAGCGCAGAGGTGCATTTTGAAGCCACAACCCAACACCGCTCAGTTTTTTAAATGGTTGTTCAGTACAGCACCGTTGCCGTTCAATTGAACGTTCTATTAAATGTTAATGTACTGCACGCAGGCCTGTTTCTTTGCTGCCAAAAGAACGAGAAGGGGGTAGCTGCATCCCAATATGGCAACTGGAGTATGGGCAAGTGGGTGTGTCGAAAGGAAAGTAGTGGGCTTGTGAGAAGGGTGCAATTGCGACCTGCAATTCGGGGCGTTCTTGCATGTGGGCATTCCTGCACCTGCAGCAACCTCTCTTCATACTTATTTTGATAAATGTATAAGATAGGCCAAGCGGGAAGCGGGGACGGTCCAGTACAGTAGGGGACGTTAATGGGCGGGGCCACAACGGTAGCTAGCCATACACCGTTAGACTGTGGCCTGTCGGAAACTGTTTTCTGTTAATGATGCTAAGGGCAGGTGTTCGGCAGGCAGGAGTGAAGGACACTGTGTGCTAGCTTAGCCAGCTAGTCCTAAGGAGGACTCCGGTACACAGCAGACAGGGGTGACACTGTGTGCTAGCTAGCACATGGTGTCACTAACTATCAAGCTAGTGTAACCGGTGTGAAATGGCTAGCTAGTTAGCGGGGTGTGCGCTAATAGCATTTCAATCAGTGATGTCACTCGCTCTGAGACCTTGAAGTAGTTGTTTCCCTTGCAGATTTTGTGGAGCGATAGGTAACGATGCTTCAAGTGTGACTGTTGTCGATGTGTTCAGAGGGTCCCTGGTTCGAAGCCAGGTAGGGGTGAGGAGAGGAACGGAAGAAAAACTGTTACATTGATGCTGTTGACCTGTATCACTGGTTGCTGCAGAAAAGGAGGAAGTCAAAAGGGGGTGAGTGTAACCGGTGTGAAATGGCTAGCTAGTTAGCGGGGTGCGCACTTATAGAGTGTCAATCAGTGATGTCACTTGCTCTGAGACCTTGAAGTAGTTGTTTCCCTTGCTCTGCAAGGGCTGCAGCTTTTGTGGAGTGATGGGTAACGATGCTTCAAGGGTGACTGTTGTCTATGTGTGCAGAGGAACCCTGGTTCGAGCTAGGTAGGGGTGAGGAGAGGGACGGAAGCTATACTGTTACACTAACAAGTACACAGTGTTGTCCCAGCCTCCCGCCTGCTGTGCTAGTGGGAGGCGGGACTACCGGTAGACCGTGCCTGTCGGCAATGGGTTTCTCCAGTATGCAGCAGGCGGGAGCAACCCCGTGTGCTAGCTAACTAACTAGCACACAGTGGCACTAACTAGCAAGCTAGATAGTTAGCTACCTAGCATGAGTGAGGTGGGGGCGACCGTAGTCCTTCATTCACACCTTTCATTCACTTTTTATCTGCAGTTATTCTAATAACGGTGAGGGCAGGCAGGAGTGAAGGACACCGTCTATCACTCCTGCTAGCTAGCAAGGAGGTCTTCTGTAGGCAGGGTCGAAAAAACTCAAAATACTTTTATTTCCCTTTTGACCCACATCCCAAAGTGTCACACAAGCATGATGTGGTGCTCGAGGGGAGGGGGTGTTCATAAAATAACTACTGGGATGCTAGAGGGAGGAACGCCCCGAATTGCAGGCTGCAGTTGTGTACTATTGGGGCTTGTGGAAAGCAGTGGGTGTCGAAAGCACTGCTGGTTAGACGGTTTTGATTGAGCTGTGTTTTTTTTCTTCAGTTTCTAACCAAGCAACTACCTCATGCTAACTTCCCGCGAGAGGTTGGACTTCTGTTTTCGTAATTGTACATTTACAGTTGTAAAACTGACGGTTGTTTATTTTTTATTAAAATTATTGGTAATGGGTGTACTGTTGCTTCATGAGTTGTATGTGCGTGTTTACTGTGACTGTCACCCTGATATTGTTGACAACTATCGCATTTTCGCTAAGCCATTCTCCTAACTTGCCACGTTAATTATCCTAACCTTCTACATGAATTATCCTTACCTGCCACGTTATTTCTCTTAAACTGCTATGTAAACATTAAACTGTCCCGCGGTGCACCTGGCTCTGGCCGGGCCAACCAATAACAGAGCGCTGATGTTACACCCGTCGCTGTTTATCCATCCACGAATGTTTTAAACCCATCGCTGGTGAGCCACTCACTTATTTTGCAATGCCTACTTTCAGACACATCGATACAATACCAGTGCACTGGTCGCAGATTTATCGTCTCGTGGTGTAGCTCAATCAGCGACGACAAATGATATTGAATGACAAAAAATCTACCCATTTAGCTTGATCCACTCCTTTCAACACACCCACTCACTGATACTAGAGACACATTTGAGGAGATGGGGAAACTCAATTGAGATCGTATTAACGCCCATTGTGTACGTTGACTATGCGTCGTCAAAGGGCCTCGCGGTGCATTCTGGTATATTGAGACAAGGAGAGCTCTCCTTCAAGGAGTGAATGGGCGCTAGCTCAAAAAAACAACATTCGCATAAACAATCTTTTTTACAAATTACAAATCTCACTATTTTCCGAGATGCAAGTTGACTCATTTATCTGTAACACCAAATAGCAACCACGTGACGCAGCATGACAACGTGAACGCTTTTTGTGGACATTGCTGTGTGGGGCCTTATAAGGTCCTCCATTGATTGCCTAAAGGGATTCCTATCTCTTCCTTTCTCTAATATCGCTGCACATACTCCAGTCGGGTCGCCATATTGGGCTGCACCGTTCAACTTGTGATTTCATTAAGTTCTGGCTAGTGAGCTTCTGCATAGTGTACCGTGGATTTATTACATTATATTTATTTACATTTATTTCAATGGCGTTTCAGTGTCAAAGGGACTGTTACATGCAAGAGGTATGAGGGAGAGAGAGTAACATTTGTCTACCATGTGCTTTTTTTAAAAGAGCAGGTACAATCGGGAGCTTGCTACTGTTAGCTGGTTACAGCTAGCTAGTTAACGTTCCTACAGTAACTTGTAATCTCTTTGTGTGTGTAGCCTACTTTAGTTAGATAACGTTAGTAGTTGACAGGCAGAGTGAAATATTGTTTACACTATATATAGTCTTCCAATGCCATGATGAAATGTCAGTCAAAAAGCACGTTAGTCACACAATAATGGGGGACCGCTGCCGGTTTACGGGCTCCTAACCAACTCTGCTATTTGTTTTTTTCGCATTGTTTGTGACTCATTTTGTACGTAATGTGGCTGTTACCGTCTCTTATGACTGAAAAGAGCCCCTGGACATCATAACACCAATTACTCACCACGAACTGGACGAATATTTTTTTTCTTTAATGAGTCAGGAAGGATATACTGATTTGTCTAGACAAGGCCCAAATCCCCATCATCAGCTTGAAGAAAAGGCGGGGAGGAGTGCGGGGTGCCTTGTAAAAATGCCCCCAACAAGTAGATAAACCACCACTACCCTCGTATTATTGGCCAACATGCAATCATTGGAAAACAAACTGTACGACCTACGATTTGACTGACCTACCAACGGACATTAATAACTGTATTATAAACTGGGTGGTTTGAGCCCTGATTGCTCATTGGCTGACAGCCGTGGCATATTAGACCATATACCAAGGGTATGACAAAACATGTATTTTTACTCCTCTAATTACGTTGGTAACCAGTTTATAATAGCAATAGGGCACCTCTGGGGTTAGTGATATATGACCAATATACCACTGCTAAGGGCTGTGTCCAGCACTCCACGTTGTGTCGTGCTTAAGAACATCCCTTTGCTGTGGTATATTGGCCATATACCACCCCCTCGGGCCTTACTGCTTAAATACCTTATGTTTCACCAACACTTGGCTAAACGACGACATGGAGAATATAGAGCTGGCTTGTTTCTCTTGTGTTTCGGCAGGACCGAGCAGCTACTTCTGGTAAGACGAGGGGAGGGGTGTGTGTCTATTTGTCAATAACTGCTGGTGCGTGATGTCCAATATTAAAGAAGTCTCAAGGTTTTGCTCGCCTGAGGTAGAATACCTCATGATAAGCTGTAGACCACACTATCTACCAAGAGAGTTCTCATCTACTCAGGCTCCCGAGTGGCGCAGTGGTCTAAGGCAGCGCCAGAGGTGGCACTACAGACCCAGGTTCAATTCAAGGCTGTATCATAACCGGCCGTAATTGGAAGTCCCATAGGGTGGCGCACAAGACCTTTTAAACAGGTCAACATTCACAAAGCCGCGGGGCCAGATGAATTACCAGGACATAGACCCACTCCAATTCGCACACCGCCCCAACAGAGCCACAGATGACGCAATCTCAATTGCGCTCCACACTGCCCTTCAGCGTTCAACACCATGGTTCCCACCAAGTTCATCACTAAGCTAAGGACCCTGGGACTAAACCCCCCCCCCCCCCCCCCCCCTCTGCATCCTGATCCTGGACTTCCTGACGGGCCGCCCCCAGGTGGTAAGGGTAGGCAACAACACATCTGCAACGCTGATCCTCAACACTGGGACCCCTCAGGGGTGCGTGCTTAGTCCCCTCCTGTACTCCTTGTTCACCAACAGCTGTGTGGCCAAGCACGACTACAACTTCATTAAGTTTGCTGATGACACAACAGTCGTAGGCCTGATCATCGATAATGATGAGACAGCCTATAGGGAGGTGGTCAGAGACCTGGCAGTGTGGTGCCAGGACAACAACCTCTCAATGTGAGCAAGACAAAGGAGCTCATCGTGGAATACAGGAAAAGGAGGGCCGAGCAGGCCCCCATTAACATCGACAGGACTGAAGTGGAGCGGGTTGAGAGTTCCAAGTTCCTTGGTGTCAACATCGCCAACGAACTATCATGGTCCAAACACACCAAGACAGTTGTGAAGAGGGCACGACAACACCTTTTCCCCCTCAGGAGACTGAAAAGATTTGGCATGTGTCCCCAGATCGTTAAAAGGTTCTACAGCTGCACAATTGAGAGCAACTGCTTGGCATCTGACTGTAAGGCGCTACAGAGGGTCGTGCGTATGGCCCAGTACATCACTGGGGCCAAGCTTCCTGATATCCATGACCTATGTACTTGGTGGTGTCAGAGGAAGGCCCAAAAAATGGCCAAAGACTCCAGTCACCCAAGTCATAGACTGTTCTCTCTGCTACCGCATGGCAAGTGGTGCCGGAGCGCAAAGTCTAGGAACAAAAGGCTCCTTAACAGCTTCTGCCCCCAAGCCATAAGACTGCTAAACAACTGAAGGGTCACCCGGACTATTTACAGTGACCCCCCCCCCCCCCCCCCCCCCCCCCCCTGTTTTTACACTGCCGCTACTTGCTGTTTATTATCTATGCATAGTCACTTTACAAATTACCGCGACTAACCTGTACCCCGCACATTCACTCTGTACCGGTGACCCCTGTATATAGCTTCGTTATTGTTATGTAAATATATTGTTACTTGTTTTGTTTTTTACTTGAGTTTATTTAGTAAATATTTTCTTAACCAACAATGCAGTTCAAGAAATAGAGTTAAGGGCCTGTTAGTAAGCGTTTCACTGTAAGGTCTAGCTAACAGCTAGCTAGCTGGCATAGACCAGATTTAACTGACATGTGTCTGTTTGTTTATGATCCTAACGCACATTTTTCTGCTTCATGAAATTTAATGTAGTCCTGTTTTCAAGCCCGAACAGCCGCTGTTTCTTTCATTGCTCTCTTTTGATGTATGAAATAGCTACTTCCAAAGATACTGAATTAAACCAAGATATCTGTGCTACCAAATATACTGGTAACAAGCTCCTTCTGTCTGTGCTACTACCAGCTGTTGTTCAAGCTAAATGTGTTTCCAAATGCCAGAGTCACTGACTGGGTACATTTTTCCTTGGCATAAATTAGGTGTTTTCAACTGACTGTCATCATAATGTTGCAAATTGTCTTCCTCTCTGCAGTTTGTCACCTCAGTGGTGGCTTGCTCACCTGGTGAAATGAAACAAGAAATCAATGGCAAGAAAGAAACCGTTAAAGGCTTCAATGTCAAGCTCCAAGACACCATATTGTTTCCTGAGGGAGGTGGTCAGGTAAGTACAGGAAAGTCCAAATGTTCACTGAACTACCCCTCTTTCTGGTGAGATAAGGATGGGGTGTTGTGGTGTGCTGTAAGTGGTAGGACACAGGCTTACAACTAGTATCTTCGATCACTAGCCAGATGACCACGGGCTGATTGGAGATGTGCCGGTGCTGCGGGTGACGAGGCAGGGAGCTGAGGCTGTGCACTTTGTGAGTTCTGCTCTAGAGGTGGGCCAGGAGGTGCAGCTGAAGGTGGACTGGGAGCGGAGGTTTGACCACATGCAGCAACACTCAGGTAAGAGCACAGACAGGATTTACCATATGTGCAGTGCAAAACTGTACAATTCAGCTTCTCAGAAACAGTGACATGTATTTATGCAGTACGATTAAGCGGTGCGTTCAGTATAGTCTACTTGAAGGTACAGTTGCATAAATCCTGACTTGTTTTTACTTGGTCCTTAGGGCAACATCTAATCACAGCTATTGCAGAATCCATGTTTGGGTACAAGACCACATCCTGGTAAACATGCATTGATTTCAGTGCCTGCACTTGTAGGCACTTGCTACATAATTTCATTTTTAACATGACCATTAATTGAAGTTAGCATTTTTGCATCAATCTTTCTCTTGAATTGGCATGTTCCAGGGAGTTGGGGCGTCAGCGCAGCACCATAGAGCTGGACACTCCCTCTATGAAGCCTGCCCAGATGGAGGCCCTCGAGGCAGCAGTCAATGAGAAGATACGTGCTCATGTTCCCGTCGCTGTTCAGGTCCTCTCCTTAGATGACCCTGCATTGGAACAGGTGGGCATCATTCATATTGAGAAAACACAAAAAAATGCACCAGAGAAAAGGTTGTCAGTATAATACAATACAGGCAGCTATGTCACTATGCACAATTTCTCCATATTTCACGTCGCTTTTGGGACTATACGTTTCTATCTGACATTTTGGTAAAAATGTGTTATTGCGTAGTTGCTCTACAGGTGGTCCTTTACATGTGAGGTACACTATATATAAAAAAGTATGTGGACACCCCTTCAAATTAGTGGATTCTTCTATTTCAGCCACACCCGTTGTTGACGTGTAAAAATAGAGCACACAGTCATGCAATTTCCATAGACAAAAATTGGCAGTAGACTGGCCTTATAGAAGAGCTCAGTGACTTTCAGCGTGGCACCGTCATAGGATTCCACCTTTCTAACAAGTCAGTTCCTCAAATTTCTGCCCTGCTAAAGCTGGCCCCTTAGTTTCCCTTAGGGAAATCTTAACACTACAGCATACAATGACATTCTAAACAATTATGTGCTTCCAACTTTGTGGCACAGTTTGGGAAAGGTGGAATCCTAATGGCAATGCCCCCGTGCACAAAGCGAGGTCCATACAGAAATGGTTTGTCAAGATTGGTGTGGAAGAACTTGACTGGCCTGCACAGAGCCCTGACCTCAACCCCATTGAACACCTTTGGGATGAATTGGAATGCCGACTGCGATCCAGGCCTAATTGCCCAACATCACTACCCAACCTCACGAATGCTTTTGTGGCTTACTGGAAGCAATGTTTCAACATCTGGTGGAGAGCCTTCCCAGAAGAGTGGAGGCTGTTACTGCAGCAAAGGGGGACCAACTCAATATTAATGCTCATGATTTTGGAATGAGATGTTCGAGCAGGCGTCTACATACATTTGGTCATGTAGTGTATGTCAGATTTTTTTTTTTGGGGGGGGGGGGGGATTACGATGAAAAAAACATCAAGGTTCTATCTGCCCAAACACCTTTTAACTTGGTGCTATGAGGTTCTATCTGTTCCAATCACACAATGCTGGGTTGTCAATCAAAATAATGTATGTAAGGTGATATACTTATTGAATCATGAAAGACCAAGACATCACAAAACAGTTCTGAGATCTGGGACTTGAAACATACTTATTTCAAAACTATACAGTGCATTCGGAAAGTATTCAGACCCCTTGACTTTTTCCACATTTTGTTACGTTACAGCCTTATTCTAAAATGGATTAAATCGTTTTTTCCCCCTCTTCAATCTACCCACAATACCCCATAATGACAAAGTGAAAACAGGTTTTTAGAAATGTTTGCAAATGTATTAAAAAGAAAAAACAGATACCTTATTTATATAAGTATTCAGACCCTTTGCTAGGAGACTCTAAATTCAGCTCCGGTGCATCCTGTTTTCATTGAACATCCTTGATGTTTCTACAACTTGGATTCCACCTGTGGTAAATTTAATTGATTGGACATGATTTGGAAAGGCACACACCTGTCTGTATAAGGGCCCACAGTTGACAATGCATATCAAACCAGAGGGAAAGAAATCCTAGACCACCTTTATTCCACACACAGAGATGCATACAAAGCTCTCCCCTGACCTCCATTTGGCAAATCTGACCATAATCCTATCCTTCTGATCTCTGCTTACAATTAAAAACTGAAGCAGGAAGTACCAGTGACGCGCTCAATACGGAAGCAGTCAGATTACGTGGATGCTACACTACAGGATAGTTTTGCTAGCACAGACGGGAATATTTTCTGTGATTCATCCAATAGCATTGAGGAGTACACCACCTCAGTCATCGGCTTCATCAATAAGTGTATCGACGACGTCGTCCCCACAGTGACCGTACGTACATATCCCAACTACAAGCCATGGATTACAGGCAACATCCGCATCGAGCTAATGGCTAGAGCTGCCACTTTCAAGGAGCGGGAGACTAATCCGGACGCTTATAAGAAATCCTGCTATGCCCTCAGACCCACCATCAAACAACCAAAGCATCAATACAGGATTAATATTGAATCATACTACACCGGCTCTGACACTCGTCGAATGTGACAGGGTTTGAAAACGATTACGGACTACAAAGGGAAACCCAGCCGCGAGCTGCCCAGTGACGCGAGCCTACCAGATGAGCTAAATGCCTTTTATGCTCTCTTTGAGGGAAGCAACACTGAATCATGCATGAGAGCACCAGCTGTTCTGGATGTCTGTGTGATAATGCTCTCAGTAGCCGATGTGAACAAAACCTTTTACAAAAAAAACCTCTGTGGTAGGCGGGACGCTTGCGTCCCACATGGCCAATAGCCAGGGAAAATGCAGAGCGCCAAATTCAAATACATTTCTATAAAAATCTAACTTTCATTAAATTACACATGCAAGATAGCAAATGAAAGCTACACTCGTTGTGAATCCAGCCAACATGTCAGATTTCAAAAAGTATTTTCGGCAAAATAGCATCTTATGCTTATCTGATGATAGCACAACCGTAAACAATGAGAGAGTAGCATATTTCAACTCTGCAGGCGCGACACAAAACGCAGAAATAAAATATAAATCATGCCTTACCTTTGACTAGCTTCTTTTGTTGGCACTCCTATATGTCCCATAAACATCACAAATGGTCCTTTTGTTCGATTAATTCCGTCGATATATATCCATAATGTCAATTTATTTAGCGCGTTTGATCCAGAAAAACACTGCTTCCAACTTACGCAACGTCGCTACAAAATGTCTTAAAAGTTACCTGTAAACTTTGCCAGAACATTTCAAACTACTTTTGTAATACAACTTTTTGTATTTCTAAACGTATATAATCGATCAAATTGAAGACGGGATGATCTGTGTTCAATACAGGAGCAAAACAAACTGACCCTACTTTTCTGGTTACGCGCCTCTATCAAAAGGTACACATGAAGTGACTCTTGTTCTGAGCTATGGTACTTCTTCATTACACAAAGGAAAAACCTCAACCAATTTCTACAAACTGATGACATCCAGTGGAAGCGGTAGGAACTGCAGGAAAGTCGATTTAGAGTTCTGGATTCCCCATGAAAACCTATTGAAAAGACAGTGACCTCAAAAAAAGACAGTGACCACAACAGTGGTAGGCCTGATCACCGACAATGAGAGCCTATAGGGAGGTGGTCAGAGACGACAACAACCTCTCCCTCAATGTGAGCAAGACATAGGAGCTCATCGTGGAATACAGGAATAGGAGGGACGAACAGGCCCCCATTTAACATCGACAGGACTGAAGTGGAGAGGGTCGAGAGTTTCAAGTTACTTGTTGTCCACATCACCAACAAACTATCATGGTCCAACCATACCATGACAGTTGTGAAAAGGGCACAACAAAACCCTTTCCCCCTCAGGAGACTGAAAAGATTTGGCATGGGTCCCCAGATCCTCAAAAGGTTCTTCAGCTGCACAGTCGAGCATGGTTGCATGGTCGAGCACTGGTTGCATCACCGCCTGGTATGGCAACTACTCGGCATCTGACCGTAAGGCGCTACAGAGGGTTGTGTGTACAACCCAGTACATCACTGGGGCCAAGCTTCCTGACATCCAGGACCTATGTACTAGGCGGTGTCAGAGGAAGGCCCAAAAAATGGCCAAAGACTCCAGTCATCCAAGTCCTAGACTGTTCTCTCTGCTACCGCACGGCAAATGGTACCGGAGCACCAAGTCTCGGACCAAAAGGCTCCTCAACAGCTTCTACCCCCAAGCCATAAGGCTGCTGAAATATTAATCAAATCACCACTGGACAACTTGCATTAACCCCCCTTTTGTCCACTTCTGCAACTCGTTGTTTATAATCTATGCGTAGTCACTTCACCCCTACCTACATGTACAAATTACCTTAACTAACCTGTACCCCCGCTCACTGACTCTGTTCCGGTACCTCCTGTATATAGTCTCGTTATTGTTATTATTTCACAATAAGCATTTCACGATAAGGTTGTTGTTGTTGTATCAGCAAAAACCAAGCAATGAGGTTGAAGGAATTGTCCGTGGAGCGTCAATACAGGATTGTGTTGCCACAGATCTGTGGAAGGGTACCAAAAAATGTTTGCAGCATTGAAGGTCTGCAAGAATAGTGGCCTCCATCATTCTTAAATGGAAGAGGTTTGGAATCACCAAGACTCTTCCTGGAGCTGGCCACCCGGCCAAACTGAATAATCGGGGGAGAAGGAGCTTGGTTAGTGAGGTGATCAAGAACCCGGTGGTCACTCTGACAGAGCTCCAGAGTTCCTCTGTGGAGATGGGAGAACCTTCCAGAAGGACAACCATCTCTGCAGCACTCCACCAATCAGGCCTTTTATGGTAGGGTTGCCAGACGGAAGCCACTCTTCAGTAAAAGGCACATGACAGCCCGCTTGGAGTTTGCCAAAAGGCACCTAAAGGACTCTGACCATGAGAAACAAGATTCTCTGGTCTGAAACAAAGATTGAACTCTTGGGCCAGAATGCCAAGCGTCACGTCGGGAGGAAATCTGGCACCATCCCTACACTGAAGTGTGGTGGCAGCATCATGCTGGGGGGATGTTTTTCAGAGGCAGGGACTGGGAGACTAGTCAGGTGTGAGGGAAAGATGAACGGAGCAAAGTACAGCGAGATCCTTAATGAAAACCTGCTCCAGAGCGCTCAGGACCTCAGACTGGGGCGAAGGTTCACCTTCACCTTTTTTCCCACCACTTTTTGGGAAGAAGCTCTATGGTAAAAACAAATACAGGTGCATTAAACATGCTTAAGACCCTTGGGAGAGGCATTGCTGTTTTTCTTGTTCTATGTCAATATGAAAACCTCCATGGAAGGGGTATTTCACAAAATGTACAAACTTACCACATTTTATTGATAACTAGCAAGTATAGTTTACTTTTGGTGTCAGAGACCAGAAAATTATATATGTTTACTCATCCCGAGCTAAGCTTTAGCAATGTTGCAAGTTATCCGTTGGACATAGTGTATTTGTCATTTTCGGTAACTATCGCTTCAACAAATGTGTGATGAACATGAATTAATATATTTGATGCTTTTAGAAAGACAGAAAGGTATTCTCATTATTTAATCATTAAATGTCTAGTTTTTATTGAAATAATTTAAACATTCTGTGACCTTATGGTTGAACCCAGATTGACATTTGAGAGCCATAACGTTCTATCTGCGATTGCAACCCCCTAAAAATGTTTTTAGGATTTTTATACTCTTTTGGTACTTTAAAAAAAAAAAAATTTTAAGGTAACGACCTTAATGGTTTATGAAAGAATTCACTACAAAACAGTTCTGGGATGTGAAAACTTCGATGCTCAATATCTCAGAACTATGCTTTGCGCAGATAGAACCTTATTGTCCCAAAATTCCAGTCTTGCCAAAGCTGTGTTGACTTCCCTTGTGACGTATTAACCCATGAGCTGTGTGGAATGACTACTGTATATTTTAACTCGTCGTGTTGTATATCTACTAGGTGAGGAGTCGCGGTCTCCCGGATGACGCAGCGGGGCCTATCCGGATCATCGACATCGAGGGCATTGACGTCAACATGTGCTGTGGGACCCACGTGTCCAACCTCAGTCACTTACAGGTGGAACCTCCAGACCGTACACAACTCTCAAACACTGTCACCTTTACATTATGGGGTTATGTTTATGTCCTAACCACACCGCCTCCCCTCCTACTTTGCTGATGGGTTTACTATGTAGCTCACCTCTTGTATTTTTTATGTGGCTTAATATGGCTTTATGGATGTAACGCTCCTCTCACTTTTGACAGATTTGAATCTGTGTTTTAGGTCATAAAACTCCTGGGGACTGAGAAAGGAAAAAAGAACAAAACGAATCTGTTATTTCTAGTGGGAAACCGGGTCCTGAAGTATGCTGAGAAAAGCTACAGTACAGAACGCTCACTGGTATCCCTCCTCAAGTGAGTTCTGTGAGGCAATGCTGAATGTGGCAAGAACCTAATGTTCTATAAATTATATATAGTGATTTAAAAATGCAATAGATGTTAAGAAATAAAGTCTCTAACACTTGATTGGACTGTGTTTGACAGAACGGGCCCAGATGATCATGTTGATACAGTGGACAAGATCCAGAAGACTGTTAAGGGTCTACAGAAAGTGAGCTATTGAAAACCTTCTGTTGCTCTGAAATCCCCCTATTCTGCCTTCAATTTAATCATTAAACAAACTCTGTTTTCATTTGACAGAGTAACCTGGGCCTACTGAGAGACGTGGCTGTTCTAATAGCCCAGAACTTCAAGTCCAACCCAGAGAGGGGCAACTTCTTTACCTTACACAAGTGAGGGTCTCTCCACATAGAGTGCGGCAGGTAGCCTAGCAGTTAGAGCATTGGGCCAGTAACCGAAGGTTCGAATTCCCGAGCCAACAATGTGAAAAATCTGTCGATGTGCAAGGCACTTGACACTCATTTGCTTCAGGGTCGCTGTGCTTCTATGGCTGACTGCAATAACAACACATTTCACTGCACCTATCCAGTGTATGTAACAATAAAAACATCTTATTTTTCTTTACTTCTATTTTTTGATGGACAGATGATATGACTTGGCTGATAGTCTGTCATTGACAATTTTCATCAGTTTATTAAAATATTCAAGATCCTTTTTTCTCTGTTTAGGAAGGAGGGTGACAACGAGTTCATGAGCATCATAGCCAATGAAATAGGCACTGAGGTAAGATTATTACTCTTTATGTTCCGTGTCTAATATGCTTTAGTGAAATGCATCTAAGGTTTACTGTAAGTAGTGTTGTACCATGATTCATGTACCACGTACCATGAAATTAAGAGTAGTTGTGTTATGAATACCTAAAATACCATTATCCCTCTTTTTTATTTATTTTTTTGTCTCGTAGGAGACGTTGATTTTCCTGACTGTTGGAGAGGAGAAAGGACCAGGGCTGTTCTTGCTGGCAGGACCCAGTGGGAAAGTGTCTGAACTGGGACCACGGTAAGAACTGATTGGGCTCGGCATTAGGAAATCCATTTGATTGGCTCCTGTTCAGGAGCTTGGATGTTTTGAGTTTCGACTTGATGTAAAGTGGTCTCTTATTCTGCAGAATAAACAAAATAGTCAATATTTCAGACTCAAACAAAGACTTTGTCTGAAATGTTTAACAACTTCGTGCTGTGTCTGTATTTCAGAGTGCTGGAGATGCTCCAGGGCAAAGGGGCTGGGAAGAACGGGCGCTTCCAGGGCAAAGTAAACAGCATGGCACGCCGAGGGGAGGTGGAGACCCTAATACAGGAACACTGCAAGAACGAGCAGTAATGGATGACTGGAAACTCAAGCACATGACGACCACAACTACATACAGACAACATAGGTGACCCACTGCAGTTCTCGACCAGCTTTCCTAGTAGGTTGACATTTATTCCACTAGATAGGCCAGCTGCATAGTCAAAATAGGCTATATTGTAAAATGAATAAAAACAAAAATGAGCTTTTTTGGTCTTAATTTAAGGTTCGGGTTAGTGGTGTGGTTAGGTTTAAAATCAGATTTGATGACTTTGTGGCTGTGCCTGCTAGTGACCACTCCAGAACTCTGCAAAATACATCACAATAAATTCCAACATGTGCTTTGCTAAGTAATGATACTTCTGACCTCGGTGTGCAGTCTAAATCAAGGAACTGTGTACATGGAGTGTACAAAACATTAAGAACACCTTCCTAATCAGTTGCACCCCCCCCCCCCCCCCCCTTTGCCCTCAGACTAGCCTTTAAACCTAACCACACCACTAACCCGAACCTTAAATTAAGACCAAAAAAGCTCATTTTTGTTTTTATTAATTGTTGAAAGTGTTGAAAGCGTTCCACAGAGATGCCTACCCATGTTGACTCCAATGCTTCCCACAGTTGTCAAGTTGTCTGGATGTCCTTTGGATGGTGGATGCACACAGGAAACTGTTGCTTGTGGAAAAACCCAGCAGCATTGCAGTTCTTGACCCACTGAAGAGGCTCTGCGTTGGGACCTACTACCATATCCCGTTCAAAGGCACTTAAATCGTTTTGTCCTGTCAATTCATCCTCTGAATGGCACACGTACACAATCCATGTCTCAAGGCTTAAAAATACTTCTTTAACCTGTCTCCTGCTCTTCATCTACACTGATTGAAGTGGATTTAACAGGAGAAATCAATAAGGCTTTCACCTGAAAATGGCACCGACAGATGGGGCTGCCGTGCTTCTAGCTCTAGGGCAACTTTGCAGTATTTTGTTTTTATGTGACAAGTCAAATTTGATTCGAATCACCTGGTCAGTCTGTCATGGGAAGAACATGTGTTCCTAATGTTTTGTACACTCAGTGTACATTGTTACTATATCGTATAAATGAATGAAAACAAAAATGGTCTTAATTTAAGGCAAGGGTTAGGCATTAAGGTTAAAATAACATTTTATGGCTTTGGCTGTGCCAGCTAGTGACCACTGCAGAGCTGCATCCACAACAATATTAATTTCAGTAAAAGTCAACCTGTGCTTTGCTAAGTAACGATAATTCTGACCTCAGAGATGACCACAGTGTACAGTCTAAATCAAGGAGCTGTAAATATTATGAATAAGAATACTAGATATATTCATGAATACAAGTTATGGAAAATGTAAAAATTAACATGTTGGACTAAGGAAGCACACTCATGTAATTCATGATTAACATTGCATTAATTTTGAATGTTTGAAGTTATCCTTTTAAATTGTATTTGTTCTGTGCTTATCAGTCTTTTTTTGATTCTTTTGTATATTTCACCTTCAGTAAATCAAAGGAAAGTATATACATTTGGACAGTCATTTTCATTTGGTCTGCAGTTGCATAATCAAAAGAAGGACCGACCTTGTCAATTAACTTGCCAGTCAAATATTGATGGTTCGGCCAGGGCTGTCAGTTCTACGTATTTGCAGGGAGTGACGGCTGTGTGACGTGTGAACCTGTGTAATCAGTGAGCGTGAGGCCAAAGTCCAGGGTTCCATATACAGATGTAGGCTCTTCATTTGATCACCCTGTTGCAGGAATGCAAACTTAGTGTATTTGAGCTTTACAAAGGCTTCTAAACCTTGTAATTTACACTTTGAAATGTCAGAATTGATTTGCCCTAACAAAAAAATTGATCAACCCCTACAAACATATTTCACATTTCTAGTTGACAACTGGTTTGGCTCATATTGTTAGCTACTGATTTTGGGGTTTGAAAACCATGTCATGATTGTGCAGCAGGTAGCCTAGTGGTTAGTGTTGGGCCAGTAACCGAAAGATTGCTAGATCGAATCCCTGAGCTGACAAGGTAAAAATCTGTTATTCTGCCCCTGAATAAGGCAGTTAACCCACTCTTCCTAGGCTGTCATTGAAAACAACAATTTGTTCTTAACTGACTTGCCTAGTTATATAAAAATGGTCATTTAAACCACGGCTGCATTTTCTAAGTTTTTGTGGACTTGCTTATGGTTTATCAGTAATTTGTGTCATTAATGACAGGAAACAAACAATGTAGAATGTGTCTGAACTGATACCTAACAGTATGTTTAGTAGTGTTAGATAAATAGCACATGGTAAGGGATGTATTTGAAAGGTTTTTATTATAAATATCTGACCATTTCCAAAAATATTTAACAGGAAAAACACAGTTACAAAACAAATATGAACGTTGTTATATATTACATTCTTAGAACCCACTGTAAAGCAGGCCACTAAAGTTTTGGGCTCATTCTCCTGGACTTTAGGTTGCTTTATCTTTTTTTCAAAATGAGGTTTAGTCAAAGCAACTGCAAGGAAACATTCACTTTCTGGGGTCCCGAGTTCACACTGAACTACTTCTAAATTAGATTTTTTTTATATACAATTAAATCAGTGTCTTAATTGCCTCTTGAGTAATACGCTGGATAGTTGTTTCATTTCAGTGTCCACACTATGCGTATATAGGAAAATAAGACATTTACAGTGACTGACTGGATGTATGGTAGACAAAGACCACAATAGATTGTTCATCTCTTTGGCTATTTGGGAAGAAGGTCAATATATGGAATGATTAAGGATTGAAGCACCAGTGAACACTGTTCAATTCTGGAGTGAGCTCCATATACATAAGTCTATGTGCGTCAGCCGTCAACGACCTCACAGATGCTTCTTGCTCTGTATGCTGCTCAATGCTCCTGACATGCAGTAGGGGATGATGCTCACGGTTGCCAGGGGGACAGTGGCGCTCTTACAGAAAGACAGAAGGTAGAAGAGGGCGGCGGTGTGCGTGGGGGGCTTGAAGGAGTCAAAGAGGTGCAGCAGGAGCAGCGAGGTAACGATACATCCCACCCTGAAGGGGGTGCTGCTGTTCTTCTTGCTCTCGGTGTAGAGGGGCGAGTGCACGCCCAGGCCCAGGCCAAACAGGGTGCCCATGTTGCGCAGGAGGCTGGCGAAGGGAGTGGAGTCCATGTGGACCCATTCAGCCCTCACACACCACTTCTGGGCTTTCTCCAGGGTCCACAGCAGGTCCACGCCCAGAGCCTTCAGCAGCACGTAGAAGCCAACAGCGAAGGAGAGCAGGAAAACAGTGGTGTAGAAGTACTTCTTCAGACTGGCTCCGTAGATCCACTGGGTTCTGTTGAAGGCCTCGGCCACAACAATACCTGGAAATCAAATAGACGTCATATTAGCATCGTGTAGTTGAACAATCTGCACATTTTGTGCCATAGTTATGAGGGTTGTTATAAGGGCTTCATACTGACCTGTGATGACTCCACAGACAACTTGGTGGGGGAAGTGGGCAGCAATGAAGACTCTGGAGAGACAGACACACACCTGGACTGCCCAGAAGAATGCCCACAAAGTGCCCCGCAGATACCTGCCCAGACAAGGGGGAGAGGGCAAGGAATCGTCAGCAAATACGTCATAGGCGTTTTGAAATCTGTCTGGCTGCTACAATAGTGTACAAGAAACCTCGACTACAACTAAACGTGTGTGACACTACAGGTGACACGGCTTCTACCACTGCACATGTAATCAGTTTAAATAGACTGTTGCTTTCTTTGATCAATTTCCCATATCAATTTGGCTACGGTTTCACAACAAAATGACTCGAATGCACTCTGGCACATCCCCTTCCCTTCGACAACTAAAGTTAGTTTTCATGGTAAATCATCAGCTACGGTGCCGCACAGAGAACATTGATAAGCACTGAACTAAAAATGGTAAACAAGGATAAGATAATTGAGGACAAGAGAAGGAGGGGTTGAATGCTCTGGAACTTACATGCCCTTGGTGGAAGCTCTCGTCTTCTTCTTGGTCAGCATGATGGCTAGGATGGAGGTGACCAGTGTGTAGTAGATGCTTGCGGCTCCCATAGCGTGGCCAGAGGGACTGCCTACCAGAGAAAGGCATAGTTCAGTCCATGATCATAGCACTAGTAAAATGAAAACCCAACAATACTGTAGAGGATTCTAAAACATGAATATTATCAACATCATGAAAATGATAAAGCTTTGGCTATATTCACTGAATCGCAGCATATACATTTCATATCATAAGGCACTATGGGAAAAATAAATGGAAGTAAAGTGATGCTTCTTACCTGGGCCAGTCTCACAGGTCATGGGGTATTGTTCAATGTGAGGTGCAGTGGTATTGCTGTAGTAAGGTGTTTCATGAACCCACCAATACGGCCTCTCGCCAAACAGAATCCTGGAAGGAAAGCACAAGCCACTTAGACTAATGCAGGGAATTTAATTATCACATTTTATTGTATTAAATTGACAGGGACAGTGCACACACACAGACATTCACACCTACATTTCAATGTGTCCAGATGTAGCCGAAGGGACACATTTGATCAAGTTCTAAATTGGTATCCCAGTAAGCATTTATTTGAAGGGTACCTATATAATGACTTCATAACACACTCAAACCGTACATAACAGAAGTACATAAGCTCAGCTGGACTCACCACTTGAAGACCAGGTTGAGCCAGTCTCCGATCACTGCCACCCAGATGAGTTTGATACCCACCGACTCCCGCAGGTGGAACCAGAGGGGGAAGAAGATGAAGAAGGTGTTCCTGAGGTCAGCAGCCCAGGACACCCACAGGAACAAACCCTGTGCATCCTTATAGTTGGTCTGGAGGTAATTAGTGGTGCTCACCCCATAGCCCTGAAAGGCATCCGTGACTGCCTCCATTTTCCAACTGTCCCTAGTGAACTGTCCGTCTAGGAAGCCAACGCGAGATGTGTTGCAGAAGGAGAGCACTGTAGCTATGTAAGAGTCTGCTGGTTGTTTTTATACCAGAGGGACCCACCACCCAAAGGCATGCACAACCTGATCTTTGAACCTTGCACATGTGTAATAAAACACAACAGGACAGGGGAGTTTGTGAGGGTTGTACAGTACTAACAGGAGAGACCATACAAACAAGTACAAAGGAGGGGTAAAAACAAAAGTCAATCAGTGTCTCTGTGTCGCTCACCCTGAAACAGCATGGAGACAAAAAAGCGACATTTATGATTGACCAGTGGAATTCACAATAAAACCTAACAAATAGCCTACACAATAGTTTGTGGCAAAACAAGCCAACCAAGGGGATGTGTGGACAACGGCATTGCTTTTGCTTTTCTCTATTGAAATGCAAAATCCAGTGTTTTTCTTGTAATAGAGTAAGTTGTCATTGTAAGACCATGAAATTGATAAGATAGGAACTAAAAGAGTCACGTGTACCAACTTACTAAGCCCCCTTTTTGGCCAGTTTCAAAAAAACACATTTAAAAAATAAGAAATGTAAAAAATGTCATATTATGAAAGGCTGGAAGAGATCGAGACCAGCACACTGTCGAAAAAAGGAATACATCCAAAACTGAGGCTTGAACGCAAAACAAAAGACGTTTATTTTATATTATGAAAGGCTAAATAAATGTTGACGATTTGCAAAATCCTCCCATTCCTCAATGACCTGCAGATAATCTGCCAGTTACACAATGAATTTCTGATGATTTTGTGAAAATTGTGGTCAGTGTCCTGTGGCTAGCCCACCTGTCAGTTACATAAGGGAATCAATCATTAAATAGTGTGGGACTTACTCCAGAGATGCTGAAAAGATAACTGACCAATAAAACTAGGTCCTGGATATGGTACTTACCGTGCTGTAGACAAGTCTGATTAGACAACCCCCAAGCCAGGACTCACCTTAGGCTGTAGCTTATTGGAAAGAAATAGTAAATTAACTTATCATTACAGCAGGTCATAAGGTCAGTGCATTTTTGATTGATTTCGTGCCATTCGTTTCACATGATAACGATGGATGTGGTTGAAGTGGTAATGACATGAAAAGGTCAATCAATAGGTCAATCAATTTTCATTGGCCTGCTTAACGTGTTCTTGCTACGATCTTTGCCAAGAGACGTACAGTCCTGGAGTGGAAAAACATTCACCCACTATCACACAGACATCCTGTTTCAGGGGCTAGCTTATCACTCCAGAGCAGAGAACTTCTGTTTACCGGTTTGGGAAACAGGAGCTCCATGTTGGGTTGTAGGCTAAAGGTCAGGGAGCCTGTCTACAACGTTCACTTGAAGGCAAACAAATGCCCTAACCTTGAATAAAGTCTGATGGGAACAGACAGTCCTGGAGCTCCAGAGGAGCTCTACCAGCTTTGGTGCACCGTCCCTGGGTTGCTGATCTGGATCCACACTGCAGTCGTGGATCTTTTCCACAGCTGAGGGTGGAGGTGGCCATCCATCTGCAGACCTAGTATGGGCATTATGAGGGATGGTTTAGCCTCTACAGTGGCAGACCTGCATACCACATTCTTCTGTTTCTTCCCAAGCTGGTTCTATCTGCACAGGGACGTGGGGGTCAAGCTCATCTGGGTGGCTGCCATCGGGGACTGGCTCAACCTGGTCCTGAAGTGGTAAGGAACGGGTTAAATCAGGTTTCTGTCATTTTGTAGGTCATGGATTTTTACTACAAATTTGGAATAAATACACATGAACGAGAACTTGCGTTGTCTTGAAGATAAATCGTATAAAATACACATTTTTCATAAAAATACACTTTTTAGAGTTGGCATTGTCATTATATAATCATTACAAAGTTGTAACATTTCAAGGAGTTGAATGGTGTCCTCTCTCTATGACAGGGTTCTATTTGGAGAGAGACACTATTTGTGGGTCCATGATACCCACTTCTATGGGACAGAAACAGCCCCTGCTTAAAACAATTCCACATCACCTGTGAAACTGGACCAGGTCGGCAATGTCATAGATAGACCGATGTGTGCCAGAGTATAGCAATGCGTATCACTCAACATACCTCAAGAATATAGTAGTATTGGGAAGTGGAAGCATTATTGTCTTAGTACTGTATGTAATAAATGAATGATCATAGGGCCATAACAACCTTTGCACTTTAGTATTGATTGCCATTCAGCAGGGTAAATACATAGAGAATAATCTTATCTGGAAAAGGAATTCAGTTGGAAGTGTACAGTGAATTCCAGTGGAGGCAGGTGACTTGGAAAATTGAGGAGGATGGGAGACCCACGTAGATGTCAAAGTGTGTTTCAAAAATCGTCAAGAGTAATAATTTTCACCTAAAGCATTTAATAAAGACATTTATAGTACAATATACGGAATGGGAACGAGAGGGCTACTTACACAGTGTTTGGAAGGGATCACAGCAGTGATTGAATGAGGGTATGAGGCATGAGTTGAGGTGATCGGAGGCTTGACTTCGGTGCAGGACAGGACTTGTCTGGGAAGAAAAAAAACAATAACACAACACACTACACAGTAAGACCAAAGAAGAATGAGTTAGTCCAAGCAAGGAGTAAAATCATTGATGTGTAATAATGTGATTGTGTATGTGATTGACTCTAAATACAGTAATGAGAGAACATTGATAGGGGTACTCACTGTGCTTGAAGAGGAAACATTCAATGTGCCAGTGGATGAGCGGGTACATGAGACGTGGCTTTAGTTCATGTCAGGAGAGAGTTGACAATGGTAGTAGAGTAGACTGGTCATCACCTCTTAATCAGGGAGCAGGAGGGGACTTAGCTGTAAATACAAAAAGCAGATACATTCCATTACAGCTGTGCCATTGTAGGTTGAACAAGTTTCTCCCTGAAGTTAAACACAGAGTTCACATCTCCCCCACTTGAGACATCAAAGTAGCCCAAGAAACATTCCCGAATAACGCCCTGATCATCCACATACCTGACCATAACTGACAACTGCAAGCAGACTGGTGGCACCATAGGTCCCAGAGCGAGGGGAAATTGTTACACCCTGGGGCCTGGAGTTTTTCCTTATCTGTTAACCTAACCAGGAAAACTCTTGACCCTATAAGGTATGACAGTGATTAATCAGTTGTAAAAAGATTTTAAATGGGCTATGATGAGACCAGTTTTTCCTAATCAAGTCACATGGTGTATTTTTTTTTTATAAAAAACTCCTGGCCCTGAGGTCGATGAAAACTTTGTTAAACTGCAGCAACTTTAAACTTGTTCATATTCATTATATTTAGACTAGATTAGGAAGGGGATTTCCTCTACCTAGACACAGACAACAACTGATAGACAACAGAACTCACAGGGTTGAGCTTTATGAATGTTTGCATCATACAGTTCTATGCAACTGTAGGCCTTCTAAAAAAATAACTCACATCTGTCATCACTATTGATTGATTAAATCCAGTTAATCATTTTGGATTGAAAACGTATTGACAGCCTCGTCAACCCAGTTTTGAATATAAACTACATTTGATCACATTCACATTTTCTCCTGACACACAAATGGACCATAAATACATAACGTTACCAATTAGTTTACCCTGACCAAGTGGACAGCACACATAGGCTGTATGCATATGCTCTTATTAGTAGCCTACAGTTGATTAGACTGAACAATGGTCTAGTTTTCATCCCATACAGCATGTCAGATCTCTAACGTTAAGGTGTAGCCTAGGCTGATGCAACATTTATATCATGCGTTTTTTGCTTGTGTCTGTCAGGAGCGAGTATGTATTTTCATCTTTGCTTAATAAAAGCCGGAGGAAAGTGGAATGCCTACTTGAGCGCACGCGGGGGAAAAAATGCGCTGCGTCAACCTCTTTCTTTAATCTAACTGTTAATGGATGATGTAATGAAACTATCAAATCATTCGGAATTGATTTCGACATCCCAGAAAAGACAGTAGAAAGTTTGATATGTTCAGCAAGTAACGAATTGTTACTGGGGGATTATTACATTTAAAACTAGATAGAAAGTATGGAAAAACTATCATGGATCTATATATTTGCAAATAACTCCCCTTTTTTTCTGGCCTTCAAATAGATTTTGACAAACAAATCAGTACAACAACAAAAAATTGTGCGGCACTCCATTGAATCTCAAAATCCTGATGTGGCCCTCAAGCCCAAAAGGGGGTAGGTACGGTCTGGGCTTGTTTTGGAGCAGGGCCTTGTGTCTTGTTCATCTCCAGGTTCTTGCAGGTGGGGCTGTGGATGCTGCTGTGTACAGTGGAGCTGCTGGTGTGCATGTCCAGTGTCTACATGGCTTTCCACTTTCCCCACCACGTCATCAGTGGGGTCATCACGGGTCAGAGAACCAGGACTCTAGATGTCTAGATTTCAAGATGAAGACACTTGTACCCAGCAGGTGCTGCTAACCTGAATGCTACTGCACTGGCGTGGTTATTTTCTTTTCATGTTGTCATCCTTTCCAGGAACTCCGGTGAAATGTGCAACCAGGCCTAGCATGTAGTGTAGTGTAAAAGTTATTGTATCTTATTTGAATGATCTTGTAGCTTGATGACAAACTCCCTGGTCTCTATCCATGGCAGGTATCATGGTGGCTGAGTTCTTCTCCAGAGTGCAGTGGATCTGCAGAGCCAGTCTGAAGAAGTACTTCAGCCTTGTCTCAGGATGGTAAGTTGGTGGTTGAAGATATCCCTCTAGTGGTGTGGGGGTTGTGCTTTGGCAAAGTGGGTGGGGTTATATCCTTCCTGTTTGGCCCTGTTCGGGGGTGTCCTCGGATGGGGCCACAGTGTCTCCTGACCCCTCCTGTCTCAGCCTCCAGTATTTATGCTGCAGTAGTTTATGTGTCGGGGGGCTAGGGTCAGTTTGTTATATCTGGAGTACTTCTCCTGTCCTATTCGGTGTCCTGTGTGAATCTAAGTGTGCGTTCTCTAATTCTCTCCTTCCCTCTTTCTTTCTCTCTCTCGGAGGACCTGAGCCCTAGGACCATGCCCCAGGACTACCTGACATGATGACTCCTTGCTGTCCCCAGTCCACCTGGCCGTGCTGCTGCTCCAGTTTCAACTGACCTGAGCCCTAGGACCATGCCCCAGGACTACCTGACATGATGACTCCTTGCTGTCCCCAGTCCACCTGACCGTGCTGCTGCTCCAGTTTCAACTGTTCTGCCCTATTATTATTCGACCATGCTGGTCATTTATGAACATTTGAACATCTTGGCCATGTTCTGTTATAATCTCCACACAGCCAGAAGAGGACTGGCCACCCCACATAGCCTGGTTCCTCTCTAGGTTTCTTCCTAGGTTTTGGCCTTTCTAGGGAGTTTTTCCTAGCCACCGTGCTTCTACACCTGCATTGCTTGCTGTTTGGGGTTTTAGGCTGGGTTTCTGTACAGCACTTTGAGATATCAGCTGATGTACAAAGGGCTATATAAATACATTTGATTTGATTTGATTCGATTTGATTCTACACCACCGTTTTCCTGCTCTCCTTCGCTGTGGGTTTCTACGTGCTGCTGAAGGCTCTGGGTGTGGACCTGCTGTGGACCCTGGAGAAAGCCCAGAAGTGCTGTGTGAGGGCTGAATGGGTCCACATGGACTCCACTCCTTTCGCCAGCCTCCTGCGAAACATGGACACCCTGTTTGGCCTGGGCCTGGGCGTGCACTCGCTCCTCTACACCGAGAGCAAGAAGAACAGCAGCTCGCCCTTCAGGGTGGGATGTATCACTTTCTCCTTATTGCTGCTACAGATCTTGGATGGCTTGATGTTCCCCTCCAGGAACCAGGCAACGTTCTACGTGTTGTCCGTCAGTAAGTGTGCTGCTGCCCTATTCATCCCCACAGCTCTGGTTCCCGGAGGACTCTCCTGGATCTTCCCAGGTTAAAGTGGGGAGGCTAAGCTGATATTGTCATAACAATCGTTCACTTTGTGATAAAAGTGCAGAGGTAGAAAAATGTATACTGAAGTAATTTCAGTTGCTTTGGCAACACTATTGTACAAACCAAGGACTATGGTGGAAGTTGAGTGTAGTTGTCACCTGGAGGTGTGTAAATCTGTTGGACTATCAGAAACTGTTTTGATTTGACAAATGAATTGGCTTGCTAATAAGCTCATGAGCAGCGAGTGGGAATGGGTATGGGAAGCAAGAACACCTCAAGAGCTTGGGAATATAAGGTTCTATCTGCAAAAAAAATATTCTGAGATAATTGGCTTTAAAGTTTTGAACCCTCATTGGTTTGAATGGTGTCAGCTATTTTTTTTTATCTTGTATTCTTTTGAACTTAACAACATGAATTGGGGGTATTTGGAGTACTATATAGGTAGAGAACATTGAACAGAACAAGGGTATGTCAATAACAAAATGTTGACAAAAATGCAGATAGAAGCTGTTTCTTCAAATAGATTGCTCTGTTTGTTCCTAATTAAATGTAAATGTTACATACAGTATATGCAATCCTGTGTATAGCAACATATCATTTCTGGGGAGACAAGTGAGACAAGTGTGATTCAGTAGAAACGTTTGGAGGACATTGAGCAGCTGAATCTTCTGTTACAGTAAGCAATGCTAGAAGACTAGGCTATCTTCAGCTTTGTGAAAAAGTCTTCCACTGTCTCAGAGCATTCATACTGGAGTTTCTCTATTTCTTTGTGGTGGTTATGTCTCCTGGGTTCAACTTGATGTTAGTGAATGACACTGTGCTGGTGTGGCTCCTTCGATGACAACAAGAGGACAAAGGGTGATTATCAGGCCCTGGACTCTGGACCCTGAGCGGTGAGGATCAAGACTGGTTGTACTATAATGTACAATAAGTGTTTGCATTTTATTTACTAGATGATGTTGTGAACAAGGTTGCCTTGATTAATGAGCAAAAGCCCTTTTGCTTGGTGTACACAAAGATATTTTTTTTTACTTTGAGTTAGTTTTTCAGAGAAAATGACCCAAAATGCCAATACTGATTAATGAATTATTACTAGGGACATTAAACATTTACTACTAGACGACCAACCCTCAGCTCAATACATAGCAACACTCTTTACCTCATGCCCACTGACGTTGGGAGTTTTGGGTATGGAGGCTCAACGAGCAGCACTTTTTATGTACAGAACGATGACCATGTGTATCTGTGCGTTAGTGATACATACCAAGTATACTGCTTCAATCAAACATACCAGCAATAATCAATAAATACTTGACTGTACATTGTCACATGTCAACACTACTGTACAATAGTCTACTTAACTTGACCCTGATATCAAGTCAGTGACAATCCATCCTATCATTGGCAAGTATTGTGACGGACATGCATATTTCCTATGGTGACTTAATATTGTACATCCAACCAACCTCGTGTTGTTTCCCTCTTTCAGCTCTTATCTTCAAGTGCATCGTGGGTTTTCTTCCTATGCTCACCTCGATTTGCAAATCTCCCAGTAAATTACCATAATTTTCAGAAATGTTGGTAATCTATTAAAAATACCTTGGTAATGTATACTAGAATAACATAACACATAAGTTATACATGTTCTTGTCCTTATAGTGGATAGACCATATGGTTGAAGAGAAAATGGCTTAATCAATGAAAAAAAGCATCTAATGAGCAATGACATAATTAGCAATTAACCCTGCAACTCTTCCAACTATTTACTTTTTTCACAACTGTGATCGTGACTGTTTTACAATGTAAATGAAGGTTGGGTTTGTTTCAATCCTGCCCACATAACCACAGCTGGCAGCACACAAGTAATTATCAATTCTGGGTGCAGCTGCACAAGACAGTTTTGGTTTACTTTGGACATCCCTATGAGGCTAGTTAGGGACCATCGGTAAATTGCACAATGTACATGGGACAATATGTAAACATTTCAATAGCTCAAAATTTCAATGACTTAATATAAATTGTCGAAATTCATATACAAATATTGAAAGCATTTCATTAAAAAAAATATAAAGGTGTGCAACATGAAAATATTGTCTTATTTGCATTGTGTAGTTGATTGACGGTCCCTATCTAGCCCGGAGATAGGCTATCCAAAGTTAAACCAACTTACCATGGTCGCACACCAGTCGGCTGAAGCTATTTGGCGAAAGAATAAAAAATAACTCTTCCCACCACCAAACACGCACGAGACCCCCACATCAAATCATACCCCGAAACCAACTCAGGTTTGAATTCAGTCATGGTAGCCATAATTTCTTAACGAACCAAATTAGGAAGTGAGTAGCTATGTTTCCATTCACTTGTGGAGTGATTTTTTGTCGACATTTAGAAAGTTTGAAAACTGGCTATGCATAGATAATAACAGAGAGTAGCAGCAGCGTGGGGGGGGGGGGGGGGTGCAAATAGTCTGGGTAGCCATTTGATTTGCTGTTCAGGAGTCTTATGGCTTGGGGGTAGAAGCTGTTTAGAAGCATCTTGGACCTAGACTTGCTGCTCTAGTACCGCTTGCCGTGCAGTAGCAGAGAGAACAGTCTCATCACTAAGCTAAGGACCCTGGGACTAAACACATCCCTCTGCAACTGGATCCTAAACTTCCTGACGGGCCACCCCCAGGTGGTAAAGGGTGGCTGGAGTCTTTGACAATTTTTGGGCTTTCCTCTGACACCGCCTGGTAAAGAGGTCCTGGATGGCAGGAAGCTCGACACCGGTGATGTACTGGGCCGTACGTACTACCCTCTGTAGTGCCTTGCGGTCGGAGGCCGAGCAGTTGCCATTCCAGGCAGTGATGCAACCCATCAGGATGCTCTCGATGGTGCAGCTGTAAAAACTTTAAAAAATGTTCTGGTTGAAGTGTTTCCATTACCCATTTAGGCAAATTACGCATAAAGAAATTGCAGACAGCCTGTAGGCTATGCCCTCCCACCTATCTGTTTCAAGTCTTAGGTAGCCTGTGAAAGCCAGCATGAATAGATTGCAATAATTGACTAATACTTGCCATATTCTAATAATGATCATGTTTCAATGCATCAGCACGGTCAGTGCCATGGTGAAACTTGCACTCCTGTAGATATGAAATAATATATATATATACTGAACGAGTCAAAAGTTTGGACACACCTACTCACTCAAGGGGTTTTCTTTATTTTTACTATTGACCTATTGAGTATATCTGTTTTACAGCTTTGTCATGATATTTTTCATATTTAAACATCTTATTTTATTATTTTCTATAGGCCTATTTTGCATGTTATTAAAATGACCTAAAATCCTTAAGTTTCCAAAAATGTTGGTAGTTTACTTACATTTTTTAATAAGTTACCGGTAACATTCCCTGCCTTTGCAACCCTGAGTTCACCTAACATGTGTGTGCATGTGTGGAAGGGAATGCCACCAGTCTGTGAGGAGAGAGGGAGTGTTCCTGAAGGGCTGACTTACATTCTGCCAGTGCATGGACAGCGAGTGACTGAAGGTGTGTCAGCTCCACCACCACCAACTCATCCAGAGGTTGCCCCCTGCCTGCACATTGACTACTTTCCTGTTGGGAAACACACACACTACAGACTACAACATACTGCAGATGTTCAAAATAGAGTTAAAGGTCCAATGCAGCCATTTTTGGCTCAATATCAAATCATTTCTGGTCGATTATTAAGTACCTTACTGTGATTGTTTGTCATGTAAACTAATGAGGCACATTTGTACTACGAGCTGATGTAAAGGGACGTTTTCCAATCAAATAGTCTGTGAAACATAACATACCCTGTGAAAGTAGCCGCCCTTTCCTCTTGACTACCGTATCATGTACCCTAATCTTTTGATGAGCTTCATGACTATATCATACATTTTGTGAAAATGGGGTCATTTAATATGTATGAAATTGTATTTGTTTGTGAATTAATTTACTTCTACCAGATAAAGGCCTTTTATTAAGTTTTTGCGCTGAAGAACATTGCGCTAAGTTTTTGTCCATTCAAAAAGCCTACAAAAGTTCAAAAACGTCAAGGCTACTTCCTTGAAAATGTCAGTTGCATAGCTTATCATGTTAAGTGATAAAGATGCAGTTCAGTGGAATCAGATGTGTGACCTTCCTTGAACATCAGCCTTACATGTACCATTTAGCTCCATCTACTGGGTGACAAGGGCATTGCTGAAACAGCTTTACGTCAGTCTCAATATCAAATAAATTTTTGGTCACATACACATATTTAGCAGATGTTATTGTGGGTATAGCGAAATGCTTGTGCTCCTAGCTCCAACAGTGCAGTAGTATCTAACAATTCACAACAATACACACAAATATAAAAGCAAAAGAATGGAATTAAGAAATATATAAATATTCGTTTGAGAAATGTCAGAGCGGCATTGACTAAAATACAGTAGAATAGAATACAGAATGTACATATGAGATGAGTAAAGCAGTATGTAAACATTATTCAAGTGGCCAGTGATTCCAAGTCTATGTATATAGGGCAGCAGCCTCTAAGGTGCAGGTTTGCGTAACTGGGTGGAAGCCAGCTATTTAACAGTCTGATGGCCTTGAGATAGAAGCTGTTTTTCTGTCTTTCGGCCCGGCCCCAGCTTTGATGCACCTGTACTGACCTCGCCATCTGGATGATAGCCGGGGTGAACAGGCCGTGGCTCGGGTGGTTGATGACCTTGATAATATTTTTGGCCTTCCTGTGACATCGGATGCTGTAGGTGTCCTGGAGGGCTGGTAGTTTGCCCCCTGTGATGCGTCTAGAAAGCCCTGCGGTTGCGGGCGGTACAGTTACCATACAGCCCGACAGGCTCTCAATTGTGCATCTGCAAAAGTTTGTGAGGGTTTTAGGGGCCAAACCTAATTTCTTCAGCCTCCAGTGCTCCCTCTGCTGTTTCCTGAAGTCCACGATTAGCTCCTTTGTTATGTTGACGTTGAGTGAAAGGTTATTTTCCTAGCACCACTCTCCCAGGGCCCTCACCTCCTCCCTGTAGGCTGTCTCATCATTGTTGGTAATCAGGCCTACTACTGTTGTGTCGTCTGCGAACTTAATGATTGAGTTGGAGGCATGCGTGGCCATGCAGTCATGAACAGGGAGTACAGGATGGGGCTGAGCGGAAGTGGAGGTGTTGTTTCCTACCTTCACCACCTGGGGGTGGCCCGTCAGGAAGTCTAGGACCCAGCTGCACAGGGCGGGGGTTCAGACCCAGGGCCCCGAGCTTAATGATGAGCTTGGAGCATACTATGGTGTTGAATGCTGAGCTATAGCCAATGAACAGCATACACTGTTTGTATTCAGCCATATTTACAGTCATCTTGCCATGGTTAAATGTGGTGGTTAGCGCTTTCAGTTTTGCGCGAATGCTGCCATCTGTCCTCGGTTTCTGGTTTGGGTAGGTTTTAATAGTCACAGTGGGTATAACATCTCCTATACACTTCCTGATGAACTCAAGTCACCGTATCCGTGTATTCGTCAATGTTATTCTCAGAGGCTACCCGGAACATATCCCAGTCCGCGTGATCAAAACAATCTTGAAGCATGGATTTCGATTAGTCAGACCAGCGTTGAATAGACCTTAGTGTGGGTACTTCCTGTTTGAGTTTCTGCCTATAGGAACGGAGGAGCAAAATGTAGTCGTGATCAAATTTGCCAAAGGAAGCGCTGGGGAGGGCCTTTTAGGCATTTTGAAAAGTTGAGTAACAGTGGTCCAATGTTTTTCCAGCTCAAGCACTATAGTCAATGTGTTGATAGAACTTCAGTAGCGTTTTCCTCGAATTTGCTTTGTTAAAATCCCCAGCTACAATAAATGCAGCCTCAGGATATGTGGTTTCCAATTTGTATAAAGTCCAGTGTAGTTCTTTGAGGGCCGTCATGGTATCAGCTTGAGAGGGAATATACACGGCTGTGACTATAACCGAAGAGAGTTCTCTTTGGAGGTAATACGGTCGGTATTTGATTGTGAAGAATTCTAGGCCGGGTGAACAAAAGGACTTGAGTTCCTGTATGTTATCACAATCACACCAAGAGTAATACATCATGAAACATACACCCCTGCCTTTCATCCCAGAGAGTTCTTTATTCCTGTCTGCACAATGTACTGAGAACCCACCTGGCTGTATGGATGGGGACAGTATATCCTGAGTCATATTTACGTGAAACACTATGTTACAATCCCTGATTGAGCTCATCTACTTTGTTGTCCAGAGACTGGACATCAGTGAGTAATATACTCAGAAGTGGTGGATGGTGTGCACGCCTCCTGAGTCAGACTAGAAATCCACACCGAATACCTCTTCTCCGCCGGCGGTGTTTTGGAACAGACTCTGGAAGTTAAATTGCCCTGGGAGGTACGAACAAAGGATCCAATTCAGGAAAGTCGTGTTCCTGGTCGTAATGCTGGTGAGTTACCGCTACTCTTATATACAAAAGTTATTTACAGCTGTATGTAATAACACAGAAAAATTCTGGGCTAATAATGTAAGAAATAACACAAAAAATGAAATACTTCAAGTTGCTTAGGAGCTAGAAGCAGAGCTGCCATATCTGTCGGCACAATCACACCAAAAGGTTACATCAATGGTTTGTGTGAGCAGATGAGTGTAACGATGTCTGTATTACTTGGCATATCTTACCTCTGAAGAATATAAAGCATGATGAAACATTAGTGTTTAGAAGTAAAACCATTCCAAAATGTCTTAATTATTTTTTTTATTCAGTTAAATGAGTTGAAGAAAAACACTTTTCGGAGTTGGCAGCAAATGTCATGTCTCATTATCATTGAACAATCTAAACAATTTTACCGACAGTCTGAAATAACTGTTCTGATTCGAGTCCATAATATTCAGCATAAAGTCAGTCAGCCGTTACCACCATCACCAGGGTAATTGAAAACCCAGCCGCTAAAAAGCACTTCTGCAGTGACCTACATAGGACGGTCTCCCATCGCGCCATAGAACATTCAATAAAGCAGTAGACAAAACAGTAAAAGTGGTCTTGGACCATTTCAAAAGTTTCAGAAAAGACAGCGAGATGCATGGACAAAATGGTTTTAATTGAATAAAAAATACATAGCGTTCTTTTCCCAGAGCCATTGCTCACGGTTCGTCGAGAGACCTCATAACATACTCTTTGAAGGATTTTAAAACAATGACCATATTTTACCAATCAAACGAAAAGATACCGGGACCATGGTTTCCTGGATTGTACTGATCTGGTAGTGATGATCTAGCTCTACTCCTTCCGCTACTTTGACAGCTGGCAGAAGAAGGGAACGGGAGGGGTGGCTGGGTCAGTCTCAGTACAATGCTTCAGCATTGCTGCTCCTAGGCTTCTTGATCTTGTCAATGTTCTTCAAGATCAAGTCGTGTAGCGTTACCTGTAACAGAGCAGATTCAGGATTAAAAAACGCAATGTGTTATCTTGTGGGTAGAAATGGATGGTGAGGAAAACTATTCCTGTGCATAACAGGATATTTCACTCACGTATTGATTTCTCAGCTCTGAAACTATGACCTTGAGGCTGATGTATTTCTTCTCATCAATCTCCGTCACTGTGCGCCGGTAGTCCTCCTGTTTAGAGAAAGAAAGAGACTTAAGGTAAATAGTAATGTAGGTGCATGTAAATAATGCATACTAGGGTTGGACAATATCCACATTTGCATAATGCTGCTTTACCCTCAGTAAATGCACAGTGTAGTGACAGGTTTCTGTCTGGAAGAAGCTTGCCAACCAGACCTGCAGTTAGCAATCACACTTACCACATGTGGGTATTTTGCTATTTTGGACACTAGCTTTGCTCTTGTGATGTAGTATCTATGGGCAGACAGGATACAAGATGGTTACATAGCCTACCACAGTAAGACTAATTGTAAAGACCGGGTTGAGGTTAGTACCCAGATATCTGGTCGAGGTACGATGCTGCTTCCCCCTCCACTGTTCGGAGTTCAGCTACTGTCTCCTCCTGCAGACACCAAATCAGTGGTGGAGCCATGGTTCAATGTAGCATACACTTAGATGAGACCTTAGGTACAGACAACAATAAAAATGTTGCACCTTTTAATACATATAGACTCTAGTAGTCTAAATCCATTGCAGTTGTGCGTCCTGATTAGAGGTAGACCAATTAATCGGAATGAAGGATTAATTAGGGCCGATTTCAAGTTTTCATAACAATCGGTATTTTTGGACACCGATCATGGACGATTACATTGCACTCCATGAGGAGACTGCGTGGCAGGCTGACTACCTGTTATGCGAGTGCAGCAAGGAGCCAAGGTAAGGTGCTAGCTAGCATTAAACGTATGTTATAAAAAACAATCAAACAATCACTAGTTAACTACACATGGTTGATGATATTACTAGTTTATCTAGCTTGACCTGCGTGCATATAATCGAAGCGGTGCCTGTTCATTTATCATTGAATCATAGCCTACTTCGTCAAACGGGTGATTTAACAAGCGCTTTCGCGAAAAAAAAAGCTCTGTTGTTGCACCAATGTGTACCTAACCATAAACATCAACGCCTTTCTTAAAATCAATACACAAGTATATATTTTTAAACCTGCATATTTAGTTAATATTGCCTGCTAACATGAATTTCTTTTAACTAGAGAAATTGTGTCACTTCTCTTGCGTTCTGTGCAACAGAGTCAGGGTATATGCAGCAGTTTGGGCCGTCTGGCTCGTTGTGAACTGTGTGAAGACTATTTATTCCTAACAAAAACAGCCAACTTTGCCAAACGGGGGATGCTTTAACAAAAGCGCATTTGCGAAAAAAGCACAATGGTTGCACGAATGTACCTAACCATAATCATCAATAACTTTCTTAAAATCAATACACAGAAGTATATTTTATTAAACCTGCATATTTCGTTAAAAGAAATCCAGTTTAGCAGGCAATATTAAACTGGGGAAATTGTGTCACTTCTCTTGCGTTCATTGCACGCCGAGTCAGGGAAAATGCAACAGTTTGGGCCGCCTGGCTCGTTGCGAACTAATTTGCCAGAATTGTACATAATTATGACATAAAATTGAAGGTTGTGCAATGTAATACGGTTCCGTATTTCACTGAAAGAATTAACGTTTTGTTTTCGAAATGATCGTTTCCGGATTTGACCATATTAATGACCTAAGGCTAGTATTTGTGTTTGTTATTATATTAGAATTAAGTATATGATTTGATATTTGATAGAGCAGTCTGACTGAGCGGTGGTAGGCTGCAGCAGGCTCGTAAGCATTCATTCAAACAGCACTTTGTGCGTTTACCAGCAGCTCTTCGCTGTGCTTCAAGCATTGAGCTGTTTATGACTTCAAGCCTATCAACTCCCGAGCTAGTTAGCGGGGTGCGCGCTAATAGTGTTTCAATCGGTGACGTCACTCGCTCTGAGACCTTGAAGTAGTTGTTCCCCTTGCTCTGCAAGGGCTGCGGGTTTTGTGGAGCGATGGGTAACGATGCTTCGAGGGTAGCTGTTGTCGATGTGTTCCTGGTTCGAGCCCAGGTAGGGGCAAGGAGAGGGACGGAAGCTATACTGTTACACTGGCAAAACTAAAGTGCCTATAAGAACATCCAATAGTCAAAAGGTATATGAAATACAAATGGTATAGAGAGAAATAGTCCTATAATAACTACAACCTAAAACTTCTTACCTGGGAATATTGAAGACTCGTGTTAAAAGGAACCACCAGCTTTCATATGTTCTCATGTTCTGAGCAAGGAACTTAAACGTTAGCTTTTTTACATGGCACATATTGCATTTTTACTTTCTTCTCCAACACTTTGTTTTTGCATTATTTAAACCAAATTGAACATGTTTGATTATTTATTTGAGGCTACATTTATTTTATTGATGTTTTATATTAAGTTAAAATAAAAGTGTTCATTCAGTATTTTTGTAATTGTCATTATTATACATTTTTAAAAATTAAAAAATTAAATAATTTAAAAAAACAAAAATCGGCTGATTAATCGGTATCGGCTTTTTTTGGTCCTCCAATAATTGGTATCGGTATCGACGTTGAAAAATCATAATCGGTCGACCTCTAGTCCTGATGTACTATGCCGACTGCTCCTGCATATATTATTTTGTAAAATGTACTCTGTTAATAGTTCACTGAAGTGTGCTGCAACGTACTGGCCGCCTACTTATCTTCTTTAATACATATAAAGTAAACGTGGCACCTGAATTGAAACCCCAAAGTTGTTGCCATCTTCTATTCTTGGGATAAGCAACTGAACCCACATTTTTACCTGAAGAACAAGACAGACAAATTATCAGGGACTGCAGATAATGGATAATATGTACTCACCTAAATGTATGGTATAGATTAAGGCAAAGCCTGTGGGATAGATTATGGAAGAGACTGTGGGAAAGCGCGATGTACCGTGTTACATTTCTCTATGAGTGTCCTGATCTCTGGCTTGACCTTCTCGATCAAGTCCACCAGCTTGGTGTTGCTCTTCATCATCCCACTAGGCATGATAAAGACCTTGGTGCCAGCCACTGTAGGACAGGAAGAGAAAATTGTTCCCGTGTGGCTCAGTTGGTAGAGCATGGCACTTACAACGCCAGGGTTGTTGGTTCAATTCCCACGGGGGACCAGTACAAGAAAGTATGCACTCGCTACTGTAATTCTCTCCGGATAAGAGCGTCTGCTAAATGACTACAATGTAAGTGTAAGATGAACAAGAGAACATACCTCTTACCACTGTAGGCTTGACCAGAAGTAAACACCAGAAAATGAAGAAAACACTCAAAATATGCATGTAGTGTTACTCACCCTTGTCCTCCCCAGTACCATCTTCCATTTTCCTCTTTTTGGCATTATGCTGCGAAGAGGATATCAAGTTGCTTACATCTGTTACAATTACAGATTGCATTTGGTCATCACAGGGTGTTTAATTCCATTCCAAGTCTCACCGCTTCAAGTCCATTGTGGAGGTTTGAGAGTAGAATGGGGTCTGGCACTGTCAAGTTGATTTCTGAGTGTATCTCTTTAAGTTCACAGATGTTTAAAATGGGATCCTGCAAACGATGGCCCACAACACATACACTCTAAAAGGGAAATTGGAGGTCATTAGACTAATCACTTACATTGTGATTACATAAATAAGCTTACCTTGAGAAAATGGTCAAGTTCCAATAACTTATTTGGGAAAAAACTTGCAACTAGGTTCTCCGCCTGTGAAACAAGGAGTATAGTTGGAATATGACATTCAAAGCTATAATATCTAGATACTTTGTGCCCTCACTGAATACAGTAAACACCCGAAAGGAAACTCACCTCCCCAGTAATTCGTTGTCTGAAAACATCGACCTGTACAAAAACAACAACTGTCATATTACAGGAAAATAATTAAATATTCAATAACCAGCAGGCATGTTTGAATACAACGTGTGATTGGGATTCGATTAGGATACTGTCTGCAAGACATTGCTAATCATCAGTCAACGTCAATTCAATATGCTATCGGTCCACGTCTAAAAATTGTGTTGAATTGAGTTACCGGGTTACCTTGACACCGTTAGTTATTAACTAGCTAGCTACCAATACTCGCCCCTTATGAAACATGCGGCACAAGCAATAACCCTTTTATGTAAGGAAGTGCACCTGTTAGACGGTTTCCCTGGTCCGTTATGCCAGGCACGGGAAGAACGCAAGTTAGCTTCAGCACTTTGCCTCACTGACTAATAATTGCTAGCTAGCTAACATTACAAGCAACTTCTCCTAAAATGTCGAATGAATTGTGGACGTAAATTACGTTTTACCTTAAGATTAAGTTCATTGTCCACCTTGAGGAGTGAATTCATCTTCTTTAACCACAAATGGCAGAAATACGATTGTCCTCAATTTGGGACTAAACGTGTCAGACACAATTGTTGTCTAAAAATGAGGTATTCAACATGAGACAACATGACATTGGAACACGCATGCACAGTAATGGTGCTTTCAAGACAAATGGGAACAAGGAAAAAAACTAAGTCAGATCGTGACGTCGGTGATCGATTTCTAGAAAGACACCCCCGTTCTCGACTTGGAATTCCGAGTTAGATGACCGTTCAAACACCTGTTCCCAGTCGTTTTTTCCGAGTTCCCGGTTATCGTGAACGTACTGAAGATATTTCCGAGTTCCCAGTTGTTTTGAACGCGGCATATTTATGCACTGAACGCGAAACCGTATTTTTCAGCTGACGATGTAAACAAGAGGATTGGCGAATGCGAGAACTCGTTCTGTCCACTATAATATTCAATGATTCTCCTTATTTAATCACAAAAAGCAGCCATGGGGCTACCTGTTACGATTAAAGTGAATTTCAGGGGGAATGTAAAGAAATTTGTGGCTCCAGATTTGGATAAATCGGAATGGGAGTCGGTTGAAGCCTGGGCAAGTAGCTAACGTTAGTTTAGCTGTCTAGCGCTGGCGCAGTTTAGCTAAAGACAAGTTAGCTGCATTCTTCGAGCCTAGCAGGCCTAGCCATGGCCTAGTTAACACAAACGTTGGACTATTTAGACATTTGTCTGCAAATTATCTCTTTAGCAACACATTTGAGTATTATTATTATATGTGATGTGATCCTGTTATGCTGATCCTGAATCATCATGCTATGTTCTTTGAATTGAATCTGCAGATAAAAGCATCGTTTGGCATAAGCCATTTCCAAGTTAAATATTTTGATGAGGACAATGAAGAGGTGAGTTTAAAAGTATTTTATTATATTGTGTATTATTTCGAATGTAGGGCAAAGCCATCACTCTGCTCGATCATTCACATGGTTCCAACATTTCTGATGTAACGTTACAGCAACAATATTATGGGACAAGGGATACATTAGCAGATTCAAAGTATGTTTTTTTCAGAAGGCATTCTGTAACACTAATCACTCTCTTTGTTTCAGGTTTCCGTTAACAGTCAAGGTAAATTAAGTGATAATCTTAATATAGGTGGGAAATTTATCTCAGTTAAATCGCAATGATATGTCATTACTTTTCTCCATCTTTAATGTGATGGTTATTCGTTTTTAGCTTTCCCGTTCATAATTGAGAGGTCACACCAACACAAACGTATTCTCTGATCTCTTTTGTTTGTCTATATTTTTCAGGGGAATATGAGGAGGCGGTGAAGGTATTCAAACTTACATGTTTTTAAAAAATGTATTTCAAAGGCAAAAAAAACTTTCTGTGAACTAGTTCTTCCAGGCAGTAAAATGCTATATTGAATTGCTGAACGTGCTATTTCCTCCAGAGTGCAGAGAAGCAGGGGAACCAGTTGCACATGAACATTTACAAGGCAAAGCAGGGTCAGGCTGGCGCTGGGCCGGTCAAGGCCCAGGATGTGAAGGAGCTGAAGGGTGACCTCCGGCCGGCCCCTCCGTACCCCTCCAGGGTCAAGACTGTGGACAAAGGCACACAGGTCACCCCTGAGCGAGATGTTGTAAGAGCACCACACACGGCTTTCAATGTTGTCTGAATGTAAGAGAAGTTATATCATTGTCAGGTTGGTATAGTTTTGCATGAGTGATACAATCAATTGATTTTATAGGTGGTTGTGAAGGACAACAAATTGACCAAGCCAGAGGATAAACCTCCCCCAGCTTGGTTCAGATCTTACATGGAAAAAGTAAGTCCATATTGAAATTAGATTCTTCATTGTTTCTTTATATTTCAGAATAATAAACCCAAAAATCGACTTACATTTTTTTTAAATGTAGAACCAGTTTTAACGGGATCCCTCTCTCCTGTCAGTTCAAGGATGAGGTGGTAAAGGAGGTAGTGGAGAAAATGTGTAACGACTTCTCTGGCCAGTGCTGCACCCACAAGGCTCCTGACCACGACGGGCCCCTCGAGGCCCTTGGAGCTGTAGGTGGAGTCAATGTCAAGGGGAAAAAGATCAGCTCCTCCTCCACGGGGCCCCCTGCCTACACTTCATTGGGCTATACTCCTGACTGCAGCAAATGCAAGAGACCAGCCTCTGATGGAGCGTATCAGTGCAGGTAGACCCATCACAACAATAATTTAGCAATATTATTACGTTATTAATAATCTCATGAGTTGAAATAAAATAAAAGGTTTATTTAGCTGATTTCTCATGAAATGTCACTTTCAATTAGTAATATAAATAGCATTGTTCTTGCCTTCTTTTTGGTGTCCTGTTTTTCTCCAGTGTGTGTCCATCCTGCATCTTATGTGAGCTGTGTCGACACAGCCATGACCCCAGCCACAACCTGGTGAGAACTAAGACGCCCCTCTCCATCACTGAGCACGGCATGTCAGGAGAATTAAGGTTAGTCTGCTGGATGTAGAAGCCTGCCCTTACTGTGATGTTGTCTGTGTTACTTTTATTGTTAGGAGAGGAGATGTTCAGCTTTCACACCTTCCACTGTATTTTGGAATTTTTTTAAACTTCTGTATTTTGTTTGTACTCAGGTTCCCAAGGCGAGGAGACAGGACGGTGCGCAAGGCTGAGCGTCAGCGCCTCAAAGCTGAGAGTAGGCAGCTCAAGGCCGAGGTGAAGGAGATCAAGAAGAAGCTGAGGCTGGAAAAGAGGGGCCTGCAATGGAGTGGCCCTGGCACTACCTTTGCCAGATCCAATATGGCCACCACCCAGGCTCCAGCCCTGGCCCCTGATCCTGCTGCTACCCAGGCCCCAGAACCATCCCCAGGTCCTGCCCCAGACCCCCAGGCCTCCAGTCCAGAGTAAGCGCCAACCTGGGAGGGCGTCAGAGTGCTGGGTGTCTCTAGGCCCAGCATGGAGAAAAAAATCAAATATTTTCTCAAGAAATAGGCCATCTTTGTAATAGTTGTAATAGAGTTTATCGCTGGTGGATGATGGAACTACCCCACGTGTGAAACTGCTGCTGCTGCTTCATAGATTTCTAAACAATAAATAGCTTTGAGCTGCAAAAAGGATCCTGCTGCTTTTATGATTCATAGGGGAAAAAAGAGGGATGGGTCTGAAGCCGGGGCTGTTTTCAACAATGCTCTGTACACTTGAAACACTAGGGGTCCCGAGGTCTCCCACACCACCTTGGTGCCCACTATGGCTGCCTTGTTTCTGGATGAAAATCTGCCTGATGGGACCTTCCTAGAGCCCGGCACCAAGTTCATCAAGTACTGGAAGATGAGGAACTCGGGCACCATCAACTGGACCTCAGAGACCAAGGTACCCCCGCCAATAGGACCCATCTCAGTCCCTAACCTGCATACTAGAACTAACTACACCTAATTGTAACTATTAATTACATGTAATTAGTACTTACTGTCTAATTAACCCAACCAGTACTACAGCCCTTTGAATTCAGTGTAGATTCCCTGTGTGAATACAGTGTTAAGTTTTCTGTTGAATTGTTTTTGTCTGGGTCCTTGTGTGTGTGTGTGTCCCTAGCTGAAGTGCATGTGGGGTAACCTGGCCCTGGCGTCGGAGGAAAAGCGTGAGATGGCCGTGCCCCTGCTGCAGCCGGGCCAGGTGGGCGTGGTCAGTGTGGCCTTCGTTGCCCCGGTGATGGAGGGCCCCTACACCTCCCACTGGCGCCTGGTGCACTGCGGAGAGCAGTTTGGCCCCCGCGTGTGGTGCAGCATCGTGGTGGCCCCCAGCACCAGCCGAAACACCAACTGTCCTCAGAGCAAATGCCTGGCAAGTCAACCAGCTCTGTCCTATTCACATTTCTTTAGCCAAGATACACACTAGTACAGGGCCAGCTCTACTAAGCATATTTGACATCCGGTACAAAGCAAGAATATTTTGAGATTGCAGACCCTGATACAGGGATGGATTTACTAAGCATCAGGTAAAAGTTACAGGAATAAAACATCAACATCCAGCCTATTTCCACCGCTATTAGTGTCATTATATCATGTGATTTACGTTCTCCCACGGTGCTTCAGAAGGACGAGCCCAGGCCTGTGGTTGTGGAGAAGGTGGAGGGATGGTCCAGCTCCAGGGACAATGGCCTGGCCATGTCTGTAGACTACTGCCACAGAGACTACTACTTACCCTCTGTAGACCTGCTCACTGCACAGGTGGGGAAAGACTAAGGTCACGGCATGTTGGCTTTGCCACAAAGGTAGACTCAGTAGTATGATATCACCATACAACACGGGGCAACTTCCTGCTTTATTCAATGACTCAACAATATTTGTATTATTTGTGTTTTTTTAGGATCTGTTGTCCTTTGAATTGCTGGATATGAACATTGTACAAGAGTTGGAGAAAGTTCCAAACAACACTCCAGTTGGTAAGAAATGATATGATGCCACCACAACGCATGGAAAGATATATTTTTGTGGGTCATTTTTCAGATATTCCCGAGAATTTCAAGACACAATGCTTGTGTGTTGATGACTGAGATGAGTTTGTTTTTGTTCCATTGGTAGATCTGACCCCCTGTATGTCCCCTCTGCCCCACGACGGCCCTCTACTGGAGAACCCAGGCCCTGCTCTGTTCCAAGACATCACTGAGACGAACAGGGTCAATAACCTGCTGGGTAAGACAGAGGGCCAATGTTGTGGTCTTTCACTTGACTCTTTTATCCAGTAAATAAGTGACAAGTCTATATCAAATTGTGAGTTTTGTTTATGATTAACAACTATTTAAGAATATAAATATGCTAAACCTGAGGCTTTATGACAGGCTCTAAGGCAGGTGTCAGCTTGAGTAAAAGAAGTTGAGAAAAAAGTATTTGATCAGTGTTGACCACATATCATACACAGCCCTAACCTTTGTATTGTGTGTGTCGTGGTCAGGTGTGAAGAGGGAGAACTTGGACCCCCTTGGCCACGAGGATGGGGATGAGGGGGACATCAGCGGGTCCCAGTTTGTGTGTGAGACGGTGATCCGCTCTCTCGCCCTGGAGGAGGCTCCCGATCACAAGCCCCCGCGCAGACATCAACCCAGCTACTGCAAGCCCAAAGGTGAGGCGGCCATCTGGTTTGGTTGAATTTCCCAGCAAAATGGGAAAGCATGACTGAGTGACCATGATATGAGACTCAGTTTGAACGATAAAGTATGGCTGTTCTGTCCACTCACTAGCTGTGTTTTTGGTCTTGTTATCTGACTGTGTAAATAGTGCAAGTTAAAAACTAAAGTAACACCAGTTGTTGTTTTTTTTATGTTTGAAGCACTCCCAGCTGTAGCCCCGGGACCTGTCTTTGACTATGAGAGGAAAGTACTTGACACTGCAGTAAGAGTGGCAGGACCAGATGTGCTGATGGGGGTTATGAGAGGTCAAGGTTCACCTCCAGGCCTTCCCCAGATCACACTGTCAGAGGAGGAGACCGTCACAGGTAAGAAACCACTCTCAATACAGTCGGTCTGCTTTTGTTTACACTCAAGTAACTAGTGGTAACTCTCAAGTCAAAATGCACCAATTACACATTGGCAATTGTAAATTATCACAAGACATAATCAGAATTTGTTTTGGTTAATCCATATTTTCTTCCTCATTGCATTGTCCTCAGAGGTGCTTCTGGCCCCAGAGGTTGAAAATGTGTACATGGAGCTGCATGCACTGAAGGAGGAGGACAAGGAAGACAAAAAAGACAGAAATGATGTGAACGAGGAGGAGGAGGATGAAGAAGATGAAAAGAATGTGAACTACGATGAGATGGAAGAAGACGAGACGGCAGACTGGGACGAGGTGAGCAGCCAGATATCCACCTTGTCCTCGTCCTCCTGCGAGGACTACGTCATCGTCATGCCCGACTGCTTCGACACCAGTCGGCCGCTGGGCGAGTCCATGTACAGCTCCGCCCTCTCTGAGCCTGTCACTACTGCAGCCGCGGAGGAGGATTCGGACTCGGAGCGTGAGGAACTGGACAGGGCCACCCCAGAGGGGGAGAGGCAAGAAGGGGCCGGGGCTGTAGCCTTAGTCACGGAGGCTCCAATCCACAGCAGTGTCAACCAGATGCTGTGTGCCTCCCAGACACTGGACGCCGTGCCCCTCACCCCCGAGGTGGTGCCCCCGCCCATCCCTCTCCTGTCCCCACAGGCCCTGTACACACACAGGTGAGAGGGCTCTCTGACGCAACAGTAGTCTATTAGCTTAGATATTACAGGGCTCAACACACACATAGGTGAACAGGGGACCATGATATTACAACAGATGATATGTTACTGTTCTATCACATGTTTGCAATGTGTTTTTAATTTGAAGTGTGCAAATTGTTCAGTATCTAGTAGGTCTATTGGGATTAAACTATACTGTTGTCCACTCTCCCTTCTCTTCGATTAGTATATTAGGATGTTTTTGTTCTGTTTCCCAGGTCTGAAGCGGTCCATGTTGCAGAGCCAACGAGTCAACACGCTTCTGGACCAGTAGAACCATGCGAACCAGCGGTCCGTTTAAATGGTGAGTGTTAGACATGGCGGGCCGGGAAGTGTCTGCAAAATACAGCCGTTTCCTTGCATGAAGCAGACACACAATGTTCTGGAAGCTCTGATCACACGAAGGACTCATTTGACATGCATGAGTCTTGGCAGCTTTTTAGCTGGTCTTGTGGACCACTTTACTGTCTGTGACCACTGGCCAGAAAGGAAACATCTGTCTCTCTTTGGAGAAAGGGGAACTAGATGTTATTTCAAGGCTTCTTACTTCAGCAAAACATCTGACTGTGTTAATGTATAGCTCTCTCATCCAGTATGTGTTCCCCCCCCCAATCTATATTTCAGTATCTAGTCAAACCAGACTGGCAGGCTCCGACAGTGTCTTGGAGACGTACAACTCCAGACCCCGCAGCTACCCCCACCGAAGGTGAAACACCTTCCTACACAATATTAAGCCTAGTTTAGTTTTAGAAATGATCTGCACATCTATTGCCATAAAGAAAATATATATAAAAAACATTTCCTCATTTGTGCTAGATGGGATGCTTGGTTTTCTACCAACAAATTAGTATTTGAATGCAAAGTTTTAAAATCTACTGGTCGTTCATTGGTAATAGGCCCTACAGTATGATACAACACTACATTTTAAAACCGCTTTAAATAGAAGATATTTAAAGACCTTTTGAGTGATCTCATCGGTGGTATAACAACTCTTGTTGATACACATTTTGTGAAAGCTAACTGGCCCTGGAACAGATAGTTCCCTTTAAGTATAGTGGCTGACCACATTCTTCCTCTTCTATAGGGGCCAAGGCGGTATGACAGAGGGACTTGTCAAGGGGGCTTTGTCAGTGGCAGCGTCTGCCTACAAGGCTCTCTTCACTGGACAGAGCTGCTCCACAAAGGTATGTCCCACATACAGCACAGTCAAACACCTTGTCGCACACTGCCATGAGAAACTTGACTCAGCTGTGAATATGCTGTATGATAAATGGTTATAATATCATGAAGTGATTATTACATACAATTGTAAGTTATTCATCCATTTTAAAGCGTCTTTACATTTTGGCATATCTTCTTGACTTCCTGTGCACTTTTAAAATGACAAACCAGAACTAACCTTTGACCTGGCTCCCCTATCCCCTTCACCCCTGCAGCGTGGTGTGGATCCGGCCAGCCAGGACGCCTCCATGATGGCTGTGCTGCTGGAGATGGGCTTCGGGGACCAGCGGCTCAATCAGCAGCTTCTGAGGAAGCACAAACACAACCTACTGCACACCGTCAATGAGCTGGTCGCAAAGGCTGATTATGAATGGGGCGCCGCCACACGCTACTGATGGGCCAATAAGCCGGGCCTCTACGCAACCCCTGACCTCTGTGACACCCAATGAGAGAGAGGGGTTTTCATTATGCCACTGATGTCACTGACATGTTAGGTAATGGGCCCTACCTATTGCCGCGTTCATATGCTACTTGGAACTAGGAAACTCTGAGATTTCCAACTTCCTGATTCGTTGAACGCGGCACGTGTATAACTACTACCAGTTAGCATGTCGGAAATGTCAGATTCCTAGTTCCAACTAGCTGCTGAATGCGACATATTGACAGGGCTAGGGTAGGTTCTCTGTCCAAAGAGAATGGAGGGTGTTGGTATTGAATGTAACCAGTATTGGGACTATTGTTATTTTGAAGGACTTACAGGGTTGATTCACAGGGGAATTCAATTACATAGGAATGCTAAAGAAGGCAGATGTCCGATTCCTTTTGATTTCTGTTAGATATAGTAGTGAATCGGTCTAAACAATGCAATCTTGTATGTATCAAAAGTACAGTTATTTTAATGTTACGCAACATTTGACCTGTGGATTGTGTTATGAACAGCCACTGCATATTAAGGAAATAAGCTGTTTCTTTTTAAGAGGCGCCTGCATGTCAGGTTTAAGTATATATTAGTCATGTAGTTGTACCATAGGAGTCACAGCTATAAATGTTGGCTCTGCGTCCCACACATCCTCATGTTCAAACTTTCACCCTGTAAGAATCAACCTTGTTCATATATTTACATCCTACAACACTACGTATATCCAACCGTTAACATCTATAAGAGACATTCCTAAGTTTGTTCATGGAACGGAGTTTCTCATATTTTTTATTGTATTTTTATGCATATCAGTAGTGACTGGTTCCTGTGTTACTATGGTGATTTTACATGAATGGTCACGTGAGTGCGTAGGTTTTAATCACTGTATAATCCCGTTATGTTAGTTTTTGCTCTGTATTTTTTCATTTAAAGAATTTTGATTTGTAACTGGACACATTATGTTTGTGATTGTGATATTTGTTCAAATACTCACCCTTTAAAGGAGCATGCTTTGGAAGAAATGCTGAATATTTTTCCTGTGCTTGGTTAAGGGCTTTCCTTTCATTCAGCATGTAAGTAAGTACCATGCAATTGTCAGTTAGCCAATAAACAACTTGCACAATTCTCCTTAAGTGGCTGAAATGTTGTATTTTCAACATGGCTGTTTGAATGGCAGGTCAGCATTTATTTTGTAATGAGTTGTTCTGGAGGTAATCTTCATTAACTTCACAATACTTTTAAGATACTTTAGGATGATTTGGACATGAATGAAAATGCTAATATAAACTCAGCAAAAAAAGAAACGTCCTCTCACTGTCAACTGTGTTTATTTCCTCAAACTTAATGTGTAAATATTTGTATGAACATAACAAGATTCAACAACTGAGACAAACTGTTCCACAGACATGTGACTAACAGAAATGGAATAATGTGTCCCTGAACAAAGGGGGGGTCCAAATCAAAACAGTCAGTATCTGGTGTGGCCACCAGCTGCATTAAGTACTGCAGTGCATCTCCTCATGGACTGCACCAGATTTGCCATTTCTTGCTGTGAGATGTTACCCCAATCTTCCACAAAGGCACCACCTGCTTGTTCCTGGACATTTCTGGGGGGAATGGCCCAAGCCCTCGCCCTTCCCATCCAACAGGTCCCAATGGGATTGAGATCCGGGCTCTTCGCTGGCCATGGCAGAACACTGACATGCCTGTCTTGCAGGAAATCATGCACAGAACGAGCAGTATGGCTGGTGGCATTGACATGCTGGAGGGACATGTCAGGATGAGCTTGCATGAAGGGTAACACATGAGGGAGGAGGATGTCTTCCCTGTAACGCACAGCGTTGAGATTGCCTGTAATGACAACAAGCTCAGTACGATGATAATGTGACCCACCGCCCGAGACCATGACGGACCCTCCACCTCCAAATCGGTCCCGAGTACAGGCCTCGGTGTAACGCTCATTCCTTTGACGATAAACGCATATCTGACCATCACCCCTGCTGAGACAAAACTGCGACTCGTCAGTGAAGAGCACTTTTTGCCAGTCCTGTCTGGTCCAGCGACAGTGGGTTTGTGCCAGTAGGCGACGATGTTGCCTACTGGCAACCTAGTGAGGACCTGCCTTACAACAGGCCTACAAGCCCTCAGTCCAGCCTCTCTCAGCCTATTGCGGAAAGTCTAAGTACTGATGCAGGGATTGTGCGTTCCTGATGTAACTCGGGCAGTTGTTGTTGCCATCCTGTACCTGTCCCGCAGGTGTGATGTTCGGGTGTACCGATCCTGTGCAGTTGTTGTTACACGTGGTCTGCCACTGCGAGGACGCTCAGCTGTCTGTCCTGTCTCCCTGTAGCTCTGTTTTAGGCTTCTCACAGTACGGACATTGCAATTTATTGCCCTGGCCACATCTGCAGTCCTCATGCCTCCTTGCAGCATGCCTAAGGCACGTTCACGCAGATTGGCAGGGACCCTGGGCATCTTTCTTTTGGTGTTTTTCAGAGTCAGTAGAAAGGCCTCTTTAGTGTCCTAAGTTTTCATAACTGTGACCTTATTTGCCCACTGTCTGTAAGCTGTTAGTGTCTTAACGACCGTTCCACAGGTTCATGTTCATTAATTGTTTATGGGTCATCAAACAAGCATGGGAAACAGTGTTTAAACCCTTTACAATGAATATATGTGAAGTTATATGGATTTTTACTAATTATCTTTGAAAGACAGGATCCTGAAAAAGGGACATTTCTTTTTTTTGCTGAGTTTAGGTACAATTGACTTGGATTTGTGCCACAAATGCTTAAAAGTTAGCATTTGAAACAGTGGCCTGGTAAACAAAACCAAAGCATGGATTGCTGTCATTCCTTGTCCCTAGACTGCTTACAGGGTAAGGAAACCAACATGTAATTTGGGTGGACTATCCCTTTAAATTCTGCCCGTTGGTTGCACGGAAAAAAAGAGTTATGTTCACTCAGTATCTTTAGAAATTGGACATAAGCCTACCGACTGCCATGTATTGCTTTGCTTTGCCCAAGTCATAATCAGAATCAAGATCTAGGTACATATAATAAGAGTTGTTGTGGGTAATGCCAGAAATTTACCACCAAGTGGCAGCATACATCATTCAGACACGACGTCTGCCTTTCAAATGCTTAAAGTAGGAAGTGAATTCGTCACTTTGCCAGACAAACTATGTTGGAGAAAATCCAATATTCGTTAATCGTTGACTGGTATAAAACATGTTTGGCTGTGAGTACTTACCATATAACAATTAGCAGCACTGAAAATCTGACGGACATCAGGTTATAAGGTAAGTGCGCAGAAGCATATCAACTTTCCACACAGTCAGCTGAACTAATGCTTTGTCATTTCCCTTAAATTCATCATTTAATAATGTCAATGTTTTCAATGCTTAACTACTTGATAGGCCATCTAATGTGTATGTCATTGTCTCATTCGGGTAGCCCATTTTAATTAGAGTTATATTATATATTTTCAAAATTATGAAGATTTGTCATTTGAAACAACATTTATGTAAGGAATGTAAAGTATGGATGAGAGATACAATGCGTAAATGCTGTTATCAAGTGGCATTACTGGTTTGTACTCCAAATCTATATAAAGGAGAAAGTGTTACATTCAATTACAATGGCCTACACCCTTAGCGATATTGTGGCAAAAAAAAGCTCATTCATCTAAACATCTCATCTAACAGAACGTATTAAAAATAAGGTATCGCTTTATCTAATCTAGCAGCAGGCAATCATAGACGTGCAATCAGTCCGAGATAAGAGACAGTGATGCTACGGTCTTGTCTTTAGAGCAATGTTGAGGACTTTAGCCTCCTCCTATGTCTTTCTCTCCTCGTGTGTTTCAAATGCAGGGACATTATTTTATAGAGGCCGGTTGAAGGTTTATAGTGTTGCACTATAAAGAGCAAATCAATATTCTTTCAGGTTTCACAAAGAGGTCCAACACCAAGGTGCTTTATAGAAAGAGCAATATAGCTTTAGACAATATCAGTCCTACTTGTTCATGTGAGAGAATGCATGGCTGATGCCCCCTTTTTAACAGCAGAAGGGGTTGTGTTTTCTTTTCTCCCAGCAGATAGGACGGTGTTTCAGACCATGGTCACTGTCGGACACCCCAGTGCCTCCAAGGAGGGCACAGAGGCCATCGTGCCTCAGGAACAAGATCCAGAGAAGAGAAGATTTCGGTCCCACTCCCAACTATATGGAGCCATCGGGGACAGCATAGGCAATGTAGGAGATAACTGCCCGACTTGTCGGGGAATAGGGCGTATTCCAAGAAGTAGGTGGCCCACTTCTGCCAGACTGACTACTTAGTTGTTCCTGTGATTAACTTACATTTCAATAATGTGGCTATTTCCATGTTGGTATTCTAAGACTTGCTGATGGGATTCGGGAAGTGTATTCCTTAAACTATTGATAACCCACACTTGATTTAAGAGAAGTGATGTTGTGTGTTGTGTGCAGGAAGGCTGACATACCAATAGAGCCATATCTCTAACTGTGAAATAGTAACCCTTCTTACTGTTCTCTGTATAGAACATGATCAGCTAGTGGCAGTCATCTCATGTTCAGACAAAAGACTGAGGCCCAGCCGCACGTAAGTGTGTGTGTGTGTGTGTGTCTGTTTTTGTGCATCTGATTGTGTGTGTTTGAGTGCGTGAGTGACTGTGTGATGTGTTTTACCCATACGTGACACTGTATACAGTAAGATTCTTTGTGAATTTAATCAAAATATAATATTTCGCTTCATAGTTGTTAACTCAAATTTTCCAGGAAACTATACGTGTGTATCTCGGTGGTGCTGTGTCTCCTGATCTGCTTTCTGATCCTCTTCTTCCTCTTCCCACGGAGTATCTCACTATCCCCTGTCACCGTCCAATCAGTACTGGTCTTCTTCACCCCAGACAAAGTTGAAATGCAAGTCACCGTAAGTATACATGCCACACTCCCGTAGACATCAAAGACAACAGGTGATTGATCGCTCATCGTTTGGCCTATTGCATGAGGTCAGTGTGATCAAACTGTGCGTTTCCTCTTCTAGAATGTTTTCAACTTCACCAATGACAATTTTGCGGAGATGGAAGTCTTGGACTTTGATATGCAAGTCCTGATCGATGAAACGGTGATGGGCAGAATCAAGATATCTAATATGACCTCGGTCAAATCACGTTCAGAGAAATTGGTGAGTTTGATACTGTTTTAATATAAATCGTAATGGATCAAGTAGCCTAGCGGTTAAAAGCGTTGGGCCAGTAATTGAGAGGTTGCTGGTTTGAATCCCAAGCCGTCAAGGTGAAAAATCTGCCGATGTGCCCTAGAGTAAGGCACTTAACCCTATTTGCTCCTGTAAGTCGCTCTGGATAAGAGCGTCTACTAAATGACTAAAATGTAAAGTTACACAATTGTAGTACTGTCGTGCAAAGCACTTTCCTTTAAGGTCCTATATGAAACAATTTGACCTTTAATTCCCGATCTAATTGAGTTTTCCGGTCTCCTTTTTTATGTTCGTACAGTATACTGTTGTCATACCCATAAAAATTGAGGACCCAGGCCTGAAGTAAGCATGATGTTTATTATCACTTATATGTTCAATATCATTACCATCACTACTTCTAAATTAGGATGGAAATATAGTATTATCTGTGTACATTATGGTACATTAACTACTCTTGGCTAGGACTTACAGTGCATTCGGAAACTATTCAGACCCCTTACATTTTTTCACATTTTGTTACGTTACAAAGCTAAAAAACATGTTTTTAGAAATGTTTGCAAAAAATGTGGAAAAAGTCAAGGGGTCTGAATACTTTAATGCTAATAAATGTCTTCGTAACTCTTCTGTTTCAGTAATTACTGCAAGTCAACCTCCATAAGGATTCACACCTTGTTCTTACTTTTGCAGTGGGTATCACACTTTTTTATTTTAAGATATGTTAATTAAAGGACCAACTATAAACACATCCGTCTCACTACATACACTTCAAGACACTTCAGCATCTGACTACTAGGCTGTAGCATGCCTAGCTTCAGTGCTTGTCTATAGTATGCCCCATTGACTTCCTATTTCAACATACACTATAGTGTAACGATCCTGGATTTATAAGCGAGGATATCGACTATGCCGCTTGAGCATGCTTTTGGGCACAGTTGATAGCGCGCCGGACTTTGGGCTAGAAGGTTGAGGGTTCGAGACCTGCTCCCTGCCTGTTTCATTACAATATATACACAAGAATGTGGACACCCCTTCAAATTAGTGGATTCGGCTATTTCAGCCACACCCGTTACTGACAGGTGTATAAAATTGAGCACACAGCCGTGCGATCTTCATTGACAAACATTGGCAGTAGAGTGGCTTTACTGAAGTACTCAGTGACTTTCAACGTGGCACCGTCATAGGATGCCAGCATTCCAGTTAGTCAAATTTCTGCCCTGCTAAGTGCTGTTATTGTGAAGTGGAAACATCTAGGAGCAACAACGGCTCAGCCTCAAAGTGGTATGCCACACAAGCTCACAGATCGGGACTGTCGAGTGCTGAAGCACGTACCGGGTAAAAATGGTCTGTCCTCGGTTGCAACACTTACTACAAGTTCCAAACTGCCTCTGGAAGCAACGTCCGCACAAGAACTGTTCGCCGGGAACTTCATGAAATGGGTTTCCGTGGCCGAGCAGCCGCACACATGGCTAAGATCACTATGCACAATGCCAAGCGTCGGCTGGAGTGGTGTAAAGCTCGCCGCCATTGGACTCTGGAGCAGTGGAAATGTTCTCTGGAGTGATGAATCACGCTTCACCCTCTGACAGTCCGACGGATGCCAGGAGAAAGCAACCTGCCTGAATGCATAGTGCCAACTGTAAAGTTTGGTGGAAGAAAAATAATGGTCTGGGGCTGTTTTTCATGGTTCGGGCTAGGCCCATTAGTTCCAGTGAAGGGAAATCTTAGCGCTACAGCATACAATGACATTCTAGACAATTCTGTGCTTCCAACTTTGTGGCAACAGTTTGAGGAAGGCCCTTTCCTGTTTCAGCATTACAATGCCCCCGTGCACAAAGCGAGGTACATTCAGAAATGGTTTGTCGAGATCGGTGTGGAAGAACTTGACTGGCCTGCACAGAGCCCTGACCTGAACTCCATCAAACACCTGTGGGATGAATTGGAACGCCGACTGCGATCCAGGCCTAATTGCCCAACATCAGTTCCCTGCCTCAATAATGCTCTTGTGGCTGAAAGGATGTAAGTCCCCACAGAAATGTTCCAACATCTAGTGGAAAGCCTTCCCAGAAGAGTGGAGGCTGTTATAGCAAGAAAGGGGGGGACGACTCCATTTTAATGCCCATGATTTTGCAATGAGATGTTTGATGAGCAGGTGTCCACATACTTTTGGTCATGTAGCACATCTCGACTAGAACTGCCCAGACACTCAAACATACATGTCCTGTACTTCTAAGAATGATTTACAAAGTCGTTTTGCTGACTATTCTTGTCAGTGGCCTTGAAGACCTTTGGCGAAGTAAACATGTATTGACCAACTTCTTTTCACCTAGACAAAATCTGAATTTTGTTTTTCAAGACCCAACACTAATACTACGGGAGCCAAAATAGGAATGCTTTCAGCCTTTTCAAAACGTGGATGAATTCCCCTTTTCAAGACCCAACACTAATACTACGGGAGCCAAAATAGGAATGCTTTCAGCCTTTTCAAAACGTGGATGAATTCCCCTTTTCAAGACCCAACACTAATACTACGGGAGCCAAAATAGGAATGCTTTCAGCCTTTTCAAAACGTGGATGAATTCCCCTTTTCAAGCCACGTGTTCAAAATATGTCACTCATTTGTTTCATGTCCGCTTGGGATTAATCCGGCTGTAAAAACTAGTAACAGTGTAACTATAGTCATTCCTTTTAGCTCATAAACCAACCCAATGTTCAGTCGTTGCATTTGTTATTACCGAAAAAAGGTAGTCGGGAATCACAAATGTTTGAACTTTGACCATTTTTCACATTTTGAAACAGGAGACTGGGCACTTGCAGTTGAAGATTTCAAAATGTCCGCCTTAATATTCCCTCTTTGTCTTTCACAGAATGACAATGAATGTGTCCTACCTGGCTCACTCAGAGCAGCTGTCCAAAGACACATTTGAGTACATTGACTGTGGAGCCAACACCACCATTCCCCACCCTATCGGGCAAATGATTTTTGAACGATGAAAGCCTGGCAACGAGGGATTCCCAGAGTGAAAATATGTATTATAAACAAGATAGACTCATCAAAGGGAAATGTATACGTATTGTAGTAGACAATATTAATAATTATAGTATTGTCCTCTGCTCTGCCCACATTATTTGCTGTGCATAATTCTTCTAAAGTAGTTTTCTGAATGATTTTATGAACTGTGAAAGTACACGCTGGTTGTTTTAACATAATTGTAGGGATTTAGAACATATATATGAGATGTGTGATAATGATTCAGGATACAAATTAAATTCCACAAGACATGTTATGTGTACTTTAAAGTTTACTGCATTGATATTCAGTATGCAATTGGCTTGTAATTCCACTAACCTCCATTAACCTTACAGTATATAACAAGGTAAATAACATTTCCTAAGTGTTGCCATGATTTGACTGTGAGACGAATGGTGCAGTGAAGTGACAACTTTCCTGGACAGGGTGTGGACTCGGACTATTTGCACACTTGGAACTTTTGAGGGACTTGGCGGAAATACCTAGCACCTTTACCGCTTTTTAAAGTATTTCTTTGAAGACACTGACATGGGGGGGGGGGGGTGCATGTCCCAGTGCATGATGGTTACAGCTACATACGTTGATGTACTGTAGGAGCGGTTATTGTTGCCATTGAGAGCCTCTAAAAATAAGGTGGTGCTGTCACGCTGTCCCTAGCAACCACTGCTGTGAGTACTGGATGGACTGAAACACATCAAACAACAATCTTCATGAATCTGATGTCATCAATGCAGAGTTTCGGGTTTTTGTCCTTTTAGAAAGAATCCCAATTTGAGGTTAAATCAAGTTTCTAGAATATTATTGAATTTCCCTGTCAATCGTCACAACATGATTAGTAACATAAATAGGCCATATTCTACTCTCAATTTCTTAGATTGAAACCATGAACGCTGCGCCCCTGGTAACTAGAGGTCCTATGGTAGAATGGACATGTTTGGCTAAGGTTGTCCCCATAACTCAACAGTGTGTGATGCAAGAACGGAACTCACTATCTATGTCAATCTGGGCACTGTAGCTGTCTGTTAGTGTGCACACGTGCAGTGCACAGTTTCACCTGCTATAAAGAGAAAAGCATATAGAGAGAGGGTTATAAAGAAGTTAGATTCAGTTAATTGCATAGACATGTATAACCTCTAGCAAGGGATGAGAATACCTTAACCCAGCGGCACATCCAGCACAATGGGTAGGACTGGCATGTTTGGCGCCTCAGGCTGGCTCTCTATCATCAGAGCAGGTCACTTCACATCCAAGAGAGAAATCATCTCTTTTACACATTGCTAAGGCTCTGTGATTTAGTCTACCACTGGAAAAACATTGTGACCTTGACTGAAATAGCTACGGTATCAACAATGTCCTACTGTCCTATATGTCTCCAACTTTAATGTCATCGCTAATTATAGGAACAATGGCCCTCCCTGCCTTATGAGTGATAGTCACGCGGCGTTCTGCCTGCGCCGTGCTTCCCACGCTGTGAAGAAGGAGGACGTTTACAGTATTGGACCACATAGCGTAATCTGCGCATTGTAATTACCCTGATTGATGAGCACTCAAAAACCTGGGCTCGTTTGAGTGGTAAGGCGAATGTAACCGACTGTCAAAAGTCGGACACTACCCACTGGACACAGACCTCAATTAAACTCCACGTTGGTTCAAATGATGTAGAAGCTATGGGCAATGCCTACAGATAATTTGTTCCTTTAACATGGTGGGATCAGTTTGCGCCTGTAAAATTAATTATGTGAGAAATGGCGGAGGTAACCCATTTAACTTTAATTTTAATTTTTAACTTTTTTTATCTGTTACATTGACATACAGATAATTTGTTCCTTTAACATGGTGGGATCAGTTTGCGCCTGTAAAATTAATTATGTGAGAAATGGCGGAGGTAACCCATTTAACTTTAATTTTAATTTTTAACTTTTTTTATCTGTTACATTGACATTTTACTGCAAAAGTAATGTTTATGTGCGCCACGTCATCATGCACAGCCTTTTATCTGCAACAAATCAATTTGATGGAAACACATCTCTGGTAGGAAAATGCACATACTGTTTTTATGCAGATTTTCGAATATTCACATAAACATCTGTCGCCAACTGAACGCAAACCTAGTTACTGATGTGGTTTTCCAACAGCAAGGCTCAGTGCAACATGGCAGAAGTGTTGCCAGTAACCACGTTTCCATTCATAGTTTTTATGGTAAAAATACTTAATGACCTTTGATCACAAGAACTTTGTAAAGTTCATGCAGTCAACATGTAGGTGCAAGTCAGGCAATTTTTATCCTAGTAATGTAATACACTTTGAAAGGCCGTGAACTTCACAAAAGTGATCCACTCGAACGCGCCCCCCTATGATGCAATCCTTTGAAGAGGCATAAAAACTGCATGCACCGACTAGCTACATCTAATCACAGAATCGAGTTGAATATAATTGAATAACTGTTTGCGCAATAATACATAAGATCAATTCACAAACTGCATTGATTATGTTTATACTAAAACATAAATTGTAATTTATTACTTTCCTAAATAGACAAAAATGCACTTGCCAATGAGCTCTCCAGACAGCAACAACAGGACAACATCAACTGCCCTTACTGAAGACAGATCTGACTGTGCTTCTGGTTGTGGCATCATGACATGATAATGACAATGCAAGATAAAACAAAACTGTTTTGTTCAATGAATTCCATCCCATTCTTACCCAGTGTGTGGGTAGTGGTTATGTTTGACACAAGGTGGCGCCAAAGTCTGTCCATACCATAGAATTAGGAAATAGACACATTTATAGGATCTCTATGGTCCATACACTCAGCAGCGGAATATATTATTGAGTGACGTCACCTCGGGTTGTCGTTCTAGCAGTTGTGCGCGCTATTCCACTCCACTGGTTATTGCTCCACCAGTGCAGGGAGCAGACGGACAGATATGAGCGCGCAGAGATAAACTATATTTGGATGTATGAATATATGGATGTGGTCGCTGCGCTAGGATTATGCCATATTTGTACATTCAAGAGGTCTAGAAGGTAAATATATTTGACAATAGTTTTTATCAGGTTATTTATTATACGATTTTGTACAGATAGAGATAGGGTATCTTACTGCAATGCCGTCTGAGTTGTAATGCTATGCACATGGTTGGTGAGAGCGGTTTCATTCCAATAAAATGTCTCACTCATAGAAGGCAAATCTGCAGTTTTATCACATATTTCATTCCTCAGATTGGTGCCAGAATTACAGTCAGGCTATTTTCTTCAATCTGATGTTCTCACAATTAAAGAGTTGGGATGGAAGCCTATGGAGAAAATATGGGTTGTGTTTATTGAAGTTGTGTGTTTCTCTTTAGAAACCAAAGCCTCATAAAAAAATTGGATTATAATCGCAATCATATCCCAGCATTAACTGCATTCAGTGTGCAAATGCATAGATATTCCCTCATTCAAATTAAACTTGTAAGCAATGTGCCCCAAGAGAGCCATTGGGATTTGACTGTATTATGAGGATTAGAATAGTAGCAAAAAATACAACTATAACAACCAGCCACCAATTAAATGTTGTCAGCCCTACCGCTCCTTACAATTTTAAACCCAAACCATAATTTATCATGTTCAATTCAGAATGAAATTGTGCTGTCTGGACATTTCCTATGACCAACAATAAAATTGACCTTGTCTTGGGCTATGGCTGTTATGGTTGTGGTTTTATTCCAACAAAGGATAACCAATTGGTGTCAATTGTTGCTTGGCTAGTTGCAATTCAATTGAATAACAATTGCATTAGTCATCGATCAGTCCCATTATTTGCAAACATATCAACTAACCATAGAAGCAATCATTAATGTGTTGTATTACAGTGTCTAATGACATTTCCTGTCTGTGTCGTTGTTTATTATTGTGTAATCGCACATCAATTGTTGTGATACCTGTCAATCTCATTGTCTAGTCTTTAAATAGTAACTCATTTTTGTGTTTGTGTTTTGATAAGGTCCACAGTCCTGCGGCCATCCAGTCTGCCACCTTCACCTTTGAAGAAGGTGCCAATGCCAACCTATTAGAAAGGATTAACCAGAATTTGCCACCTCACATAAAGAGGTGAGAACATCCCATTGCCATGGGGAACCAGCTGACCGAGATAGCCCCCAACACCCCTTTCCTGCAAAACTTCCAGTCCTTACACGTTGTGGTGATTGGCCTGGATGCGGCTGGCAAAACCTCTCTGCTCTACAGACTGAAACTCAAGGAGTTTGTCAAGACCATCCCGACCAAGGGCTTTAACACGGAGAAGATCAAGGTAGCGGTGGGCAGCTCGCGGGCCATCACCTTCCAGGTCTGGGACGTAGGGGGCCAGGAGAAGCTACGGCCCCTCTGGAAGTCGTACACGAGGCGGACCGATGGCATGGTGTTCGTGGTGGACTCCACCGAGACCGAACGTATGGAGGAGGCCAAGGTGGAGCTTCACAAGATCACCCGTACCTCGGAGAACCAAGGGGTGCCCGTCCTGGTGCTGGCCAACAAGCAGGACCTGGCCTCGGCTCTGTCTGTGAATGAGGTGGAGAAGGCCCTGGCTGTCCATGAACTGAATGCCTCCACACTGCACCATGTACAGAGCTGCAGCGCCATGGATGGACAGGGCTTACAACCAGGCCTAGAGAAACTCTACGAGATGATCCTGATGAGGAAGAAGATGGTGAAACACAACAAACATCGAAAGAGATAAGCCTTTGGTTGTCCTGAGTTACAGGGATATTTATGTACTGACTATGTAACTCTTTGAGCAGAAGTCCCGCCCCTTTAAATAAAAAGGAGGGCTTTTTGGCCAACAAAGATGGCCCAGGGGACAGGAGAAATGGATTTGGCCTTTATGTGACATGCAGTATTGATACACTGTGTCTTTCTTACCTTGTATTCGCCACACAGCTGCCATTTGGATGCAAGAAATATGTAATAGCCACAACAGGATGCCTATGACATATTTTATCACACAAAGTTGGACTCACTTGTTTGCACCACAACACATTAGGAATATGATACTGAACTTTGAACTCTGTACTCTGGATTTACATGACACATTTACATGATATGAAGCTAAATGGTATAGATATCAAATGGGACACCAAGGCTATTACAGTATTATTATTATTATTATTAATTATTTTTTATTCCAAGTGCATTGCACTGTTTTCAGAAGTTGTAAACTGTTTGTAACACTGAATAATTAATAAATCAGCACACTGTGTTAAATATATGTTGATATATATTGAGACAATATCATAGTGTAAAGCTAACACAGCATGCATTATAATGGGGCTTGGGACTAAATGCATTTAGCTGTATGTTGTTAAATTAAAGGATGGCAAAAGGAAGCCATCTTCAAATCAAATTGTATTCGTCACATGCTTTGTAAACAACAGATGATGACTAACAGTGAAATGCTTACTTACAAGGCAGAGAGAAAGAAAATAAACAAATAATAGCAAAGTAATAATACGTGATAATGAAAGTAATAATAGATACACAATGAGTAACGATAACTTGGTTATCTACAAGGGGTACCAGTGCCGAGTTGATGTGCAGGGGTAGAAGGTATTTTAGGTAGATGTGCACATATAACAGTAGCAGCAGCGTATGTGATGAGTCAAAAACAGTTAGTGCAAAAAGGCTCAATTCACATAGTCCAGGTAGCTATTTGGTTAACTATTTAACTACATACAGTACCAGTCAAAAGTTTGGAGAAAACCTACTCATTCAATGGTGTTTCTTTATTTGGACAATTTTATACAGAATAATAGTGAAGACATCAAACCTATGAAATAACACATATGGAATCATGTATTAACCAAAAACGTGTTGAACAAACAAGATATATTTTAGATATTAGATTCTTCAAAGTAGCCACCCATTGCCTTGATGACCAGCTTCACCTGGAATGCTTTTCCAACAGTCTTAAAGGAGTTCCCACATATGCTGAGCACTTGTTGGTTCTTTGCCTTCACTCTGCAGTCCAACTCATCCCAAACCATCTCAATTTGGTTGAGGTCGGGTGATTGTGGAGGACAGGTCAACTGATGCAGCCCTCCATCACTCTCCTATTGGTCAAATAGCCCTTACACACCCTGGAGGTGAGCTTTGGGTTATTGTCCTGTTGAAACACAATTGATAGTACCACTAAGCACAAACCAGATGGGATAGCATATCACTGCAGAATGCTGTTGTAGCCTTGCTGGTTCAGTGTGCCTTGAATTCTAAATAAATCACTAACAGTGTCACCAGCAAAGAGCCCCCACACCATCACACCTCCTCCCCCATGCTTCACGTTGGAACCACACATGCGGAGAACATCTGTTCACCTACACTGTCTCACAAAGACTCGGCGGTTGGAACCAAAAATCTCAAATTTGGACTCATCAGACCAAAGGACAGATGTCCACCGGTCTAATGTCCATTGCTCATGATTCTTGGCTCAAGCGAGTCTATTCTTATTATTGGTGTCCTTTAGTAGTAGTTTCTTTGCAGAAATTTGACCATGAAGGCCTGATTCACGCAGTCTCATCTGAACAGTTGATGTTGAGATGTGTCTATTACTTGAACTCTGTGAAGCATTTATTTGGGCTGCAATCTGAGATGCCGTTAACTCTAATTAATCTATCCTCTGCAGCAGAGGTAACTCTGGGTCTTCCTTTCCTGTGGCGGTCCTCATGAGAGCCAGTTTCATCATAGCGCTTGGTTGGTTTTTCAAATTCTTGACATTTTACGGATTGACTGACCTTCATGTCTTAAAGTAATGAAGTAACGTGCCCTCTATTTTCTTATATGAGCTGTTCTTGCTGTAATATGCTGTAATATGGACTTGGTCTTTTACCGAATAGGGATATCTTCTGTATACCAACCCTACCTTGTCACAACACAACTGATTGGATCAAACTAATTAAGAAGGAAAGAAATTCCACCAATTAACTTTTGACAAGGCACACCTGTTAATTGAAATACATTCCAGGTGAATACCTCATGAAGCTGGTTGAGAGAATGCCAAGAGTGTGCAAAGGCAAATTGAAGAATCTCAAATATAAAATATAATTTGATTTGTGTAACACCTTTTTGGTTACTAGATGATTCCATATGTGTTATTACATAGTTTTGATGTCTTCACTATTGCTCTATAATGTAGAAAATAGTAAAAATATAGAAAAATATAGAATACCCCTGTAATGAGTAGGTGTGTCCAAACGTTTGACTGGTATGTAAGTATGTGACACTCTTATGGCTTGGGGATAAAAGCTGTTCATGGTCCTGTTGGTTCCAGACTTGGTTCATCTGTACCGCATGCTGTGTGGTAGCAGAAAGAACAGTCTATGGCTGGAGTCTTTGACCATTTTTAGGGCTTCCTCTGACACTGCCTGGTATAGAGGTCCTGGATGGCAGAGCGCTCGGCCTTACTGATGTACTGGGCTGTAAGCACTACCCTCTTTAGCACCTTGCTGTCGGATGCCAAGCAGTTGCCATACCAGGCGATGATGCAGCCAGTCAAGATGCTTTCAATGGTGCAGCAGGAGATATTTTTGAGGACCCATGCCAAATATTTTCAGCCTCCTGAGGGGGAAGAGGCGTTGTCGTGCCCTCTTCACAACTGTGTTGGTGTGTTAGGACCATGACAGATCCTTAGTGATGTGACACAAAGGAACACAAAGCTCTCAACCCGCTCCACTACAGCCCTGTAGATGTAAATGGGTGTGTGTGTGCTCTGCCCTCCCTTTTCCTGTAGTCCACCATCAGCTCCTTTGTCTTGCTTAAGTTGAGGGAGGTCTCTGACCTGCTCCCTATAGGCTGTTTCATCATCGTCGGTGATCAGGCCTACCACCGTCGTGTGCTCAACAAACTTAATTATGGTGTTGGAGTCGTGTACAGCTATGCAGTCGTGGGTGAACAGGGGGTACAGGAGGGGACTAACTATGCACCCCTGAGGGGCCCCCGTGTTGAGGGCCAGCGTGGCGGAGGCATTGTTGCCCACCCTCACCACCTGGAGGTGTTCCGTCAGGAAATCCAGGATCACGTTGCAGAGGGAGGTGTTCAGTCCTAAGCTTAGTGATGAACTTGGAGGGCACTGGTGTTGAACGCTTTACTGTTGTCGATGAAAAGCGTTCTTACGTAGGTGTTCCTTTTGTCCGAATGGGAAAGAGCAGTGTGGAATGCAATAGAGATTTTGTCATCTGTGGATCTGTTTGGGCGGTATGTGAATTGGAGTTGTGTCTGGGATAATTGTTTCTGGGATGATGGTGTTGATGTGAGCCATGACCAGCCTTTCAAAGCCTTTCATTGCAACAGATGTGAGTGCGATAGTCATTCAGAAATGTTACCTTGGCGTTCTTGGACACAGGGACTATGGTGGTCTGCTTGAAATATGTAGGTAATACAGATTGGGTCAGGGAGTGGTTAAAAATGAAATGTCAGTGAAGACACTGCCAACTGGTCAGCGCATGCTCTGAGTACGCTTCCTGGTAATCCGTCTGTTGAAGGTTAACCTGTTTAAAGGTCTTGGTCACATCAGCTCCGGAGAGCGTGATTGCACGTCTGGAACAGCTTGTGCTCTCACGCATGGTTCAGTGTTGCTTGCCTCGAAGAGAGCATAGAAGGCATTTAGTTATCTTCATTTGATCACGCATTAGGAAATGCGAATTGTAGTGTTTTTGAGGTGTAGAATGCTTTGAAAGTTTGTAATTGCCACATTAAATTGTCAGTCTGGATTTATCCTAACTGAAAATGTATCAAGCTGTCACGTTCTGACCTTAGTTCCTTTGTTATGTCTTTGTTTTAGTTTGGTCAGGGCGTGAGTTGTGGTGGGTAGTCTATGTTCTTTTTTCTATGTTGTGTTTATGTATTTGGCCTAGTATGGTTCTCAATCAGAGGCAGGTGTCGTTCGTTGTCTCTGATTGAGAATCATACTTAGGTAGCCTTTTCCCACCTGTGTTTTGTGGGTGATTATTTTCTGTTTAGTGTTTTTTGCACCTTACAGGACTGTTTCGTTTTTTTTTGTTTATTCACGTTGTTATTTTGCATTTCAGTGTTCAGTAAATAAAACATCATGAACACATACCACGCTGAGCATTGGTTCGATCTCTCATACTCCTCGTCAGAGGAAGACGAATGTCGTTACACAACCCCTAGAAAAATGTCCATTCATTATTATCCACATAATAATTCACATGTCCTGTTTCTGCAGGATTATTTTCCTGCTGTGGTCAAACTGGTCAAATTAAGAGCAGAACTTTAGACCCTAGACATTTTAATAGGTGTAGTAGGCTGAGGCAGAAATATCCTTCAGGTATGATTCTAATTTGGTTTATGCACAGTGCTGAGAGCTGTATGATGGAAAGGTTATTCAAAACTCAAATCCTGCCCTGAGGTGATGTACAGAACTTGACTAGTTTTCACTTCTGTACTACAGGTAATCATCATATAGCTTCTCTTTATGATAGTCTCACTGACAGTGCCTGAGCAAAGGGAATGTCCTACTGCAAATCAGCCAGCACTGAAAGAGCAAAGTTCACCATAATCCCACAGAAAGAATAAGTAATATTGCATAAAAGAACAAGCGCTACTGTTGTTTACTGTTACATATGCATTCCTACTGCTCTCCAGTATGTTCTCCACTATTTGCATTATATTCCTTGGCATAAAGACACCGGTAATAATGATATGAAGGGCTCTTTACCTCAAGTAACTCTTCTCCTCTATTAATGGCTGAGTCAGAAAGTGGGCTATGGAGAGCAGCACCCACTCCCAGTCCAAATCCATTTACTTTGATTTCCACTCAGCTAGGCTGACAGCTGCTTACATTGTAATTAAATCAATTAGTAGTGTGGTTGTGGAAACTTGTGAGCAGAATCAAACAGCTTCGGGGAATAATAAAGATGGATAGCAGTGGGCTTTGGTGACTATGGCAGAGCTACAATAGTGTCAGAAGGTGAGTGTAGCTGGTGCATGAAGTCAGGCGCAGGAGAGCAAAATGAGTGAGCAACGTACTTTACTCAAAAAATAAAGGCACAAGGTAAACAAATACACTTGACCAATAACCAACGGTAAATATTACGCACGGGTGAACACAGCACCCTTCGAAAAAAAACAGCCATCATGAACCGAACTGAACATAGAAATAATCACGCACAACAAACATGGGGGAAACAGAGGGTTAAATACATGAACATGCAATTGGATAACGAAAACCAGGTGTGTAGAAAATAAAGACAAAACCAATGGAAAATGAAAGATGGATCAGCGATGGCTAGAAGACCGGTGACGTCGACCGCCGAAGCCGCCCGAACAAGGAGAGGGACCGACCTCGGCGGAAGTCGTGACAAATAGGGAACCTCTTGAGTCAGGAATGAATGTGATTGGTTATTCTATAAATCTGACTCACCAATATGCATAGAATACAAGATTGCATAATTCAAGTAGAGGCTTTGGATTTAATCAGATGAAAGATGAACTTTAGATCTTGTGTATACTTAATTATAAATACAATAGTGAAAATTAATTAAAGGAGGACTTTAAGGACAGGGGCAGATTACCGAAAGTGGCACACAGGGCACGTGTGTATAATTGCAGGAAATTAGCTTTAAAACAGCTAAATATTCTCTCAGACTCATGGCAAAATGTGTATAATTGCAAGAAATTAGTTTTAAAAAGGCTAAATGTTCTCTTAGCCACATTAAAAAAATTGTAGAATAGCAAGAACTTTGCTTTGAAAAGGCTAAATGTTCTCTCAGCCTCCTGGCAAAATGTGTATAATTGTAGGAGATTAGCTTTAAAACAGCTAAATGTTCTCTCAGCCTCATGGTAAAATGTGTAGAATTGCAGGAAATGAGCTTTAAAACAGCTAAATGTTCTCTCAGCCTCATGGCAGAATGTGTGGAATAGCAGAAAATTACCTTTAAAACTAGGGGTAAAATTAAATTGACCAGCTAATAGAATGTTATCTTATAGCGGATAAGACACAAGAATGGCAAAAGTCCAATTAAGAAGAGACACTACTGTCTCTAAGGCCTGGAGCAAACAAACATGCACTCTCCCTCCCCTTCTGTGCTAGATATAGAGACATACTGGCTGCCAAATAGATATGCTTTATTCTAAATCCAACTACAATTTTGGAAATAGTCCTTAATGAAGAAACAACAATAATATTTCATATTATTCAGTCCAAATTATTGGCGAAGATGTTGTTTTGTTTGAGTGCACTCAACTATAGAGAAATATTTGGCAGATGGAACATTGGTTGAAGCTGTTGATTTCCTGATCAAATTAAATAAGGTTTTCTGAAGATAGAGATTCTAGAGGGAAATCCAGCATCCAGCAACTCAACAATACTCCCAATTGAAAATGTTTGCTATTTTTGGACTTTTCTATCACTGTTTTCTCCTAAAGGGGTTCTTTTTTTTAATCCATTTGGGTCTGTCCCAGATTCCATAATGTACTGCAAGCCCATTGGCCAATTTCCAGATATGAAGTTATGCAGTGAACAATGAACCAATCTACAATCTACATTCCCATGCAATGATAATGTGCATTCTGCCAACTAAGTGTTCCAGCTTCTATAGAACACTATACATTTGTCTCTGATAACGACTGATAAGGAGTTCGAGTATGTACCACCCGTTGATTTACAGTAAGCTACAGCAACCTTACCCCAACCTTATTTCAACTGTACCACAACCTTTTTTCAACAGTACCACAACCGTATAACAACCTTAGCTGACGCTGATTTGCAACGCAAAAGTCTGTTGGGTGCCAAACAACAGTCTCTAGAGTCTGGGCCTCTGCACATTGACACAAACCATGACTGTGACCTGCATGATCTTACACACCAAGTTATTCACAACAATCTGTTCATTAAAACTTCTGAGCGGTATTTGTGGAGTCATCCTGACACAACAGCTGGTAACTGGAATTCATTAGCCTAACCTCAGAAAGGAAGTTGCTAAACTGACACAGAGTATTTCTCGACTATGGAAACTTCAATGACTCCAAATGGCAAATATTAGCATTTTGAATGTATGGATATGACTAGTTTAATTATAAAACCAGGAGAAGTGAATGCCTCTTCAAAAAGGTAGCTTCATTTCAATATTATACGCATGGCTGGCTTAGTTAATGCCTCTAATGAGAAAGGGATCCTGCGGCGGATGTAAATATGTTCTCTCTCCTTCAACCTCCTTCATTTTCCAATGCTGGCTCATTTGCTAGGACAAACACAAGTGTTTGCGGGATTATGGGAGATTAAGCAGAGGAATCACGAGCTGACAGGTGGATCCCTAAAATAATTTTGTACTCTTTGAAGACCGGCTTATCCAACATCCAAAGGTTTCACCTTGGTATTCCCCATCTATCGCCCACCTCTGTCTGACTGTATTCTCTCATCAGGTTTAGTTCACTGCATTGTGTTGTGATGCTGTCTTCTACAAGCCTGTCCAAGATGCAGTATCAGAATCTCAAATGGGACTCACCTGGGTAAATAACGAATAGAAAATAATTCAGATTAAATACATTTTCTGGCACAAAAGCTCTGTAAGGATATGCAGTTACACTGTGCAGCAAGTCCAGCTTCTAAGTTTCCAGACAACAGTGTGCATTTGGAGACAATACCATGTAAACTTGAGCACCTCAATGGTATGCCGTGTTTTATCCAGAGTGTTTTATCACACAAAGACTGCTAAGTTTCAGAGGAGCCCCTCTTTGGAACGGCAAAAAAACTACAACTGGCCTAGACATCATTCTAATTTACCACGGCAACCGTGAGGCACTCACCAATCGGTGATCTGAGTGGGCAGAGGCAAGAGTTGAATTGATTTTGTGGTTGGATTTCAAAATTGTCCATTTCAGCAGGGTTACCAAGGGGCCGCCAGAATATCAAAGGAGCTCCAATCAATACGCAAACCCCTACTCCTCCATCTTGTGGTAATATTGGTCTAAATCTATGCGAAAATATCTTGGATTTCACTGATATTTGGATTGAAGAAAGCATGCTGACATAGAGCTGGTGGTGAAAGTGGTCTTGTATGACAGCTTGTGTGTAGTGAAGGGTTTTTAGGGTGAGAGGGGGACACTGAGGTACATCACTCATTGGCTGACGTTAGAAGGCTGGATTAATCCTATTTTCTTTCCCCAAAGGCCCATAAAAGTGCCACTCTGGGCTCAATGAGAGTACACCCATAGAAAAAAAGGTGCTACCTAGAACCAAAAAGGGTTCTTCAAGCTGTCCCCATAGGATAACCCTTTGAAGAACCCCTTTTGGTTTCAGGTAGAACCCTTCTGGTTCCAGGTAGAATCGTTTTGGGTTCCATGTAGAACCCTCTCCACAAGGGTTCTACTGTACATGGAACCCAAAAGAGTTCTACCTGGAACCAAAAAAGGGTTCTACTACGGGGACTTTTTTCTAAGAGTGTAGGGACTATAGCCAGTATGGGAAGGAGTGATGGGGGGAAAAAAAAGAGTCCCAAAGGTGCATGGGAGCTTGGGTCATACATTCACCATGAGCGTATTCACTATAGGTTCCGTATGACTTGTTTTGTCTCAGTATATTTTATATTTGAGATTCTTCAAATAGCCACCCCTGGCCTTGATGATAGCTTTGCACACGCTTGGCATTCTCTCAACCAGCTTCACCTGGAATGCTTTTCCAACAGTCTTGAAGGAGTTCCCACATATGCTGAACACTTGTTGGCTGCTTTTCCTGCGGTCCAGCTCATCCCAAGCCATCTCAATTGGGTTGAGATCAGGTGATTGCGGAGGCCAGGTCATATTATACAAAAAGGGTTCTTCAAGCTGTCCCCATAGGATAACCCTTTGAAGAACCCCTTTTGGTTTCAGGTAGAACCCTTCTGGTTCCAGGTAGAATCGTTTTGGGTTCCATGTAGAACCCTCTCCACAAGGGTTCTACTGTACATGGAACCCAAAAGAGTTCTACCTGGAACCAAAAAAGGGTTCTACTACGGGGACTTTTTTCTAAGAGTGTAGGGACTATAGTCAGTATGGGAAGGAGTGATGGGGGGAAAAAAAGAGTCCCAAAGGTGCTTGGGAGCTTGGGTCATACATTCACCATGAGCGTATTCACTATAGGTTCCGTATGACTTGTTTTGCCTCAGTGTCTATTGAGGAAGGCAAGAGAAAGCACCCAAGCCCATATTTATTGGTCTTGAAAAATGAGCTTTAACACAATGTTGGTACTTCAATGTTCCACGAGAGATTGAATGTTGGCGTCAACCCATCGCCTTTGCCTGTGGCAGAAGAAAATAGGTTACCCAGAGCCACAACACATGGATTCAGCTGTCTCCTTCTCCATGTCTTTGGCCACAGGTAACTGACACAAAATATTTTCATATGAATAATTGATATTGCTACGGGAAGTCAAGGCACAGACATTCATATTCATAAACACAACTTGTACCTCTGCGTACTGTTGGCTGGGTGTGATTCATCGCTCAGGGGAGGCTTTCTTACTCAGACACTGTTAGCCTGGGACTTACATGCATCTTTGTCTGGCTGAGGCTACCTAGAATAATGGTTTTGGGGAGGTTTATGAAATTATGTTTTTTTAATTCCTCCAAATTCAGCTGAGACCCAGCCAGCCCCCCAGAGGTCTCATCTCCCCACGACTGGGCTACAGACAACCCATCTGGAGCATGGCCGCCCTGCCTGGCTACTATTAATCGCTGCTATTAATTGTATGCAGACCGGAGGAACTGTAGGGGCTGATTCACAAGAGGATTGCTCTGGACTGGGTGTGATCTGTTGCTATTTTTATCTTGTTGTTGTTGTGTTATTGGAACAGGCAGGTTTGGAAATCTGCTGAATATGTGGGGAAAGTATGCATTACTGTAATCACTTTTAATCCACTTCATGGATTTGTACTGAAATGAATGTAGAATATACATACACATATTTTACTCATATAATATACTGGTAAGCACTGTATGTGCATAACAACGATGAATGAAGTCACATAATGACTTGCACAGAGACAAATGAATGAAATCCAAATGAATGCACCTGCCTTGGGCTCTATCCAGTGCCTCTCCACTTTTCACAGAGATCAGGCTCACCGCAGCATCCCGTGTGTGATCCCTCCATCCCTCCAGTACTGTGTCGAACGTCCCCGACTGAAGAAATATGTGACTTCTCTCATCTCCCCCAGGATCCTGTCACTTCAATTAGTGCTACAGCCTTGCTAGCCATGCACACTGTAGTACAAAGTGCACACTCCGCCTCTGCATGCTCCGTCAGCCGTGAATACTGGTGGGTGAGCGAGACCTTGTTGAAAAAGGGAGTGCACGTGTGAAGGAGTGCCCATGTGAGCCGAGGAGCTCACAGGACAATTCTGGCTGTCAGCAACTTTGGAGGGAACCTCTCACCCTTTCCTGGTTAGATTAAAAATACCGCCTCGCTGTTACTTAAACATCTCCCATTGCCTAGGACTAGATCTATTTCTGACCTTAACTCTCCTCCCACTGTGTTCTGTAGATGAAAGCTAAATGCAGAGGATGGTAGCAGTAGCGATCGGGGTGTTGAGTAAACTAGCGGCTTTTACATGTACTATTGGTAATATTTGGGCCCTGACATGGGGGAAACCAGCCTTATTGATCTGTTGCAATTTAAACAAATACTGTAGCTCCAAGTGCAAACACGCTAGGAGATAATGCAGAACTTCTAGTAAAATCACGTTAGAATTCTTAACACATTTTAACTTAAGCTGATAAGCAAAGAATAATGCTGTCCTGTTTGATCCTCTTTGAAATGAGCTTTTCATAATTTGACAATAGTACTGCTCCTTCACATCCGTGAGTAACTGAGTGTTTGAGTCAGGTGACAAACCAACCGTTCAGGTACAGTAGCTCTACATCCTGTGAGTGTAGCGTGTCAGGACTGGATTAGACTTTGTGGTAAGACCCAGGGTTTCTGGCCCGGACTGTGAAGGGGAATCCATGCGGAGAAGATCTGGTATTTGGGCCCTTGTCTCCCCTTGTCTCTCAAAGGAGACATCAATAGTGCTTCCTTTGTTCATCACAGTTGCGTTCCAGTCTTTTAGAGGCCATTAAGCTCTGTTTTGGTCTCCTTTTTGATTGTTCAGTCAATGATTTTACTGTTGGAAGGTTTTGTAACAGACTGCCAGCTGGTTCGGTTCAGAGACTGGACATCACGTTTTACCCTAGACTGGAGAAGGACCACACTCTACTGTTTTTTGGGCTCCTGTTGACTGTGATCTACAGTACCAGTCAAAAGTTTGGACACACCTACTCATTCAAGGGTTTTTCTTTATTTTGACTATTTTCTACATTGTAGAAAAATAGTGAAGACATCAAAACTATGAAATAACACATATGGAATCATGTAGCAACCAAAAAAGTGTTAAACAAATCAAAATATATTTTATATTTGAGATTCTTCAAATAGCCACCCCTGGCCTTGATGATAGCTTTGCACACGCTTGGCATTCTCTCAACCAGCTTCACCTGGAATGCTTTTCCAACAGTCTTGAAGGAGTTCCCACATATGCTGAGCACTTGTTGGCTGCTTTTCCTGCGGTCCAGCTCATCCCAAGCCATCTCAATTGGGTTGAGATCAGGTGATTGCGGAGGCCAGGTCATATTATACAGCACTCCATCACTCTCCTTAGTGAAATAGCCCTTAGACAGCCTGGATGTGTGTTTTGGGTCATTGTCCTGTTGAAAAACAAATGATAGTCCCACTAAGTGAAAACCAGATGGGATGGCGTATTGCTGCAGAATGCTGTGGTAGCCACGCTGGTTGGTAACCATACATGCGGAGATCATCCGCTCACCTACTCTGCGTCTTACAAAGACACAGCGGTTGGAATCAAAAATCGAAAATTTGCACTCATCAGACCAAAGGACAGATTTCCACCGGTCTAATAGCCAAAACATTTCTATTTGGTTTTTACATGATTTAGTTTCAGTTTTAGTGTTAGTGACAGAACGCGTGAGTGTCACGATCGTTTGGAGAATTAACGGACCAAGGCGCAGCGTGCGTAGAGTTCCACATAAAGTTTCACTTTAAAAAAAAGTTAAACTTTAAGGGCCTCCCGGATAGCGCAGTGGTCTAGGGCACTGCTCTAGCTGTGCCACCAGAGACTCCGTGGGGTGACGCACAATTGGCCTAGCGTCGTCCGGGTTAGGGAGTTTTTGGCCGGTAGGGATATCCTTGTCTCATCGCGCACCAGCTACTCCTGTGGCGGGCCGGGCGCAGTGTGCACTAACAAGGTCGCCACATTGGGGTTGGATGCACACTGTGTTAAGAAGCAGTGCAGCTTGGTTGGGTTGTGTTTCGGAGGACGCGTGGTTTTCGACCTTCGTCTCTCCTGAGCCCGTACAGGAGTTGTAGCGATGAGACAAGATAGTAATTACTAACAATTGGATACCACGAAATTGGGGAGAAAAAGGGGTAAAATAAAAAATAAATAAAAAGTGAAACTTTATCCAAAGACAAAACAATAAACAATAAACTAACAAACAACGAACCGTGACTACAACACTAATTCAAAACAATATGCCATAACCCACAGGTGGAAAAATTGCTACTTAATTAATTAATAATTATGATCCCCAATTAGAGACAATGATAGCCAGCTGCCTCTAATTGGGAATCATACCAAAACCCCAACATAGAAAAAACAACCTAGAACCCCACATAGAAAATATAGTCACGCCCTGACTTACTCCACCACAGAAAATAAAGGCAGGACAGTAAAAAAAATATAAACTAGACCTTTCTACCTCCTCCCATGTTGTCACTGGATCGCACCTCGGCTCTGCCGACCACCCCGTGTGCCACCCCCCAAAAATTGGGCTGTCTTTTGGGCTTATTCTGTGGCTGCGTCGTCGCTGTTCTCAAAAACATTTACCCCCCCCAAAGGTGCGGACTCCGGCCGCAAAACCTGAAACCAAAAGGGAGGGTTATGGGGGTGTCTAGTGTCGGTGGCAGCTCTGGTGCGGGACGAATAACCCGATCATCCCGCAGATCCAGCCATAGACCCAGGCTGAACCCTGTGCCTGGACCGTGGACCGTCTCAGGAGGTTCCGGACCGTGGACCGTCTCAGGAGGTTCCGGACCGTGGACTGTCTCAGGAAGTTCCGGACTGGGAACTGTCGCCGGAAGCTCTGGACTGGAGATCGTCGCAGGAGCCTGATGCGTGGGGCCGGTACTGTCATGATCGTTTGTAGAATTAACGTACCAAGGTTCAGCGTGCGTAGAGTTCCACATGTTTAATAAAGAAGTGAAACTTTAGCCAAAGACAAAACAATAAACAATAAACTAACAAACAACGAACCGTGACTACAACACTCACTCAAAACAAAACAATATCCCATAACCCACAGGTGGAAAAAATGCTACTTAAGTATGATCCCCAATTAGAGACAACGATAGCCAGCTGCCTCTAATTGGGAATCATACCAAAACCCCAACATAGAAAAAACAACATAGAACTCCACATAGAAAAATATAAACTAGACTAACCCCCCAGTCACGCCCTGACCTACTCCACCATAGAAAATAAAGGCTCTCTATGGTCAGGACGTGATAGTGAGAGGCTAGGAGCCATTTATATGTTGTATTGTTTTTGTGTTTTTGGGCCATTGTGGGGCAGTAATGCATGAGGTGATGGGACAGGTTATAGGTTTGGTTAGGTTTAAAGGTAGACTCAGCGAGAGGACGTAGATGCACGAAGTAAACAGTAGTGGTGGGTCGATTTCCGCAACAACCACGAGCGTTGAAGCGTGAGGCTAAACTTCACCGCTGTTTTGGTCTCGTAGCTACCACATTGTCTCAGTGCACCTGTGCACATGCACAGATACTCTGTGTGATTGTGTGAGAGCAAAGTCTTGCATGTGGCTCATCTCAATGGCCATGGTAGAGCTGATGACTTTGTCAAGTTGGTGACCATCATTGGTCACTGCCTTTCAAAGTGTGTTGCATTCTGAGGATAAAAGGTTAACTGCATGAACTTTACAAAAGTCATGTGATGAAAGGTCAAGAAAACTAATACTGATAAATTAATGACGATTTTTGTTTTATTTTAGTTAGTTTTGGTGTCAAAGATAATAGTTTCAGCATAGTTTTAGTTTTTCGTAAGGGTTTGTTCATTATTTTATTTCAGTTTACTAAATTAAATATATGTTTTAATGATTAGTGTTGGTTTTAGTTTCAGTTTTAGTTCACTATAACAACCTTGGACTAGACTCCATTCGACATAATATCAGAGCTGGTACATATCGAGATATAATTTTTTAGGATAATCGTATCGTTTTGACAATATCGCCATATTATTTTGCACTAGTTAGCTGTAAAACTCCTTCATAGCTTGTTCTCCATCTTTTAAATAGGGAGCCAATTTGTTTTCAGCTCTTTTATTTCCATGACTGATTAAAACTAGTTTTCACGTGCTCTCTCTCGCTCTCTGCAGAAGTGAGCAATGTGTTTGGAACATCAAAACACAATCAAATCCCGGGTATCGAATTACAATACATATAGAATCGTGAGAATCGCAATACATATCGTATGATGAGTATCGTGATAAAATCGTATCGTGAGGTCCCTGGCAATTCCCAGCCCTATGGTACAACAGAGAGAAGTTATTCTAACAAAGAAAAGGGCTTTGACTGTGGTTTGCTAACAACATATTCCTCTACATGTAAGCACATAAGTACATGGGCTAAACGTATAATATACTGTTAGCCCATAAGAACACAGGCCAAAGGTATCATATAAGTACGTACAGTATTATAATAGGCCAAAGGAGACATTGCCGAGGTAAAGGTAAAATGGGCTAAATGTATTATAAAAGATTTTGAATGAAACTCCAAGATTATTATTTTTTTAAAGACAAGACGTCACCTCATTTCACCTTTTTATTTTCCGCTGGGCAGGCTGATGCGTTTTGGCAGTTACGCCTTCATCAGAGCATTAAGAGATATTATAAAAGCACTCATTAGGCTAGTACTATGGCCTCATCCGTCTAGTCTTTACACGGTTATACTATACATTAGCATTCTGGGTATGGCTGGTATTTGACCTCTGTGTCCATGTGTGACATGTACAGAGCACTCCCATCCTCCTTTAATCCTATTATATTACACAGATGAGTGTTGCCAGGCATCACTGATTTCAGAGCAGGGAGTCAGGGGCCAGGGGTCAAAAAATGACCATGAATCAGACCGGGGAACCAATGGATTGTGAACTCTCCGAGACTCTATGCAAGGCAGTCCAAAGCTCTGGCAAACATCAGAAAGATTTCGTAGTACAAGGAAAATGTGAGAAATGTCATGGATCCACAGTATTTGTTAGTGGTAGGGAATGATGCTGGGACAGCCATTTGTAGACACTGATCATATTGTATATAAAAAAGAGGTAGCCCCTCCTGGGACTCAAAGCCCAAACCAGCGATTGTCAATAGTGTTGCTAGGTGTTGGGTTAATCACTACAATATGCCATTTCCTGAGACAAAATGCACCATCATGTTGTCTATTGCAGCCATTTCCCTATTACTGTAACAGAACAGAAAGTTATTCTGAGTGAATGTCCTGAGCGTGTCCTCCTGCACACTCACATGTAAGGCCCAATGAGCTGTAATCGTTAGTGACATGGTCAGTCTGAACAGACCTATACTACAATCACACAGTAGCTGGGTGGCTAAACAACAAAACACAAATATCTATTTTCTCTTCGCCACCGTGGCATGCTGCTGCCTCTCCCTGTTTATTAGCTATGCAGAGTCACTTTACCCCTACCTACATGTACATATTACCTCAATTACCTCAACAAACCTGTACCCCTGCACATTGACTCGGTACCGGTACCCCCTGTATATAGCCTCAATACTGTTATTTTATTGTGTTACTTTATATAATATATTTATATAATGTTTGTTTATTTAAATATTAAATATTTTCTTACTCTGCATTGTTGGTTAAGGGATTGTAAGCATTTGTTGCACAGTAAGGTCTACTAGTCCTGTTGTATTCGGTGCACGTGACAAATAACATTTGATTTGATTTGATTGGCTAAACAACAAAACAAGACTCTCTCTCTTTTCTCTTCTCGACTGCGGCAAGTAGTACTGCTCACAATTCAGTTCAGATACGTGCCAGGGGAGCACTGCTCAAAAGGTGAAGCGAAAGGACAAAGGAAAGAGTCTGTGTATCATATTACTGATGTGCTGTCTGTGGCTAGGGCAGAGATGACAGGCAGAGGCCACAGATACGGCCGGCGCATATGCTCTCTTGACAGCTCCACACTCTACTGCAATGCAGAGGAGAGATAAGAGAGACAGGAAGTGGAACACATTATCACAGGTATTACCAATTGATACAGAACACCTACAGGGTCTTATTCTGTTCTGTGAACTCTGATATGCAATTCTACACAGACATGATTGACACTTAACCAAGGTACTTGAAATAGATATTGGGTCATTTTTAGGTCAGGAATGGATATCGTGCTCAGCTGTTTGTGACTAGTTACAGTGCATTCGGAAAGTATTCAGACCCCTTGACTTTTTACACATTTGGATACGTTACAGCCTTATTCTAAAATGGATTGAATAATTTTCAACCTCATCAATCCTCACACAATACCACATAATGACAAAGTTAAAACATACATTTTTGCTAATTTATTAAAAATAAAAACAGAAATACCTTATTTGCATAAGTATTCAGCCCTTTTACTATGAGACTCGAAATTGAGCTCAGGTGTATCCCGTTTCCATTGATCATCCTTGAGATGTTTCTACAACTTGATTGGAATCCACCTGTGGTAAATTGCATTGATTGGACATGATTTGGAAAGGCACACACCTGTTTATATAAGGTCCCACAGTTGACAGTGCAAATCTGTGCCACAGATCTGGGGAAGGGTACCAGCAAATTTATGCAGCATTGAAGGTCCCCAAAAACAAAGTGGCTTCATCATTCTTAAATGGAAGAAGTTTGGAACCACCAAGACTCTTTCTAGAGCTGGCCGACCAGCCAAACTGAGCAATCGGGGGAGAAGCGCCTTGACCAAGAACCCGATGGTCACTCCGACAGAGCTCCAGAGTTCCTTTGTGGAGATGGGAGAACCTTCCAGAAGGACAACCATCTCTGCAGCACTCCACCAATCAGGCCTGTATGGTAGAGGGGCCAGACTGAAGCCACTCCTCAGTGAAAGGCAAGACGGCCAGCTCGGAGTTTGCCAAAAGGCACCTAAAGAACTCAGACCACGAGAAACACGATTCTCTGGTCTGATGAAACCAAGATTGAAGTCTTTGGCCTGAATGCTAATAATCACTTCTGGAGGAAATCTGGCAACATCCCTATAGTGCTGCATGGTGGTGGCAGCATCATGCTGTGTGGATGTTTCTCAACAACAGGGACTTGGAGCCTAGTCAGGATCGAGGGAAAGATGAACGGAGCAAAGTAGAGTGAGATCCTTGGTGAAAACCTGCTCCAGAGCGCTCAGGACCTCCAAGTGGTGCGAAAGTTCACCTTCCAACAGAACAACAACCCTAAGCTCACAACCAAGACAACGCAGTTGTGGCTTAGAGACAAGTCTCTGAATTTCCTTGAGTAACTCAGCCAGAGCCCGGACTTGAACCCGGTCAAACATCTCTGGAGAGACCTGAAAATAGTTGTGCAGCAATGCTCCCCATCCAACCTGAGAGAGCTTGATAGGATCTGCAGAGAATAATGGGAGAATCTCCCCAAATCCCCTTGGGTAGCGTCCTACCCAAGAAGACTCAAGGCTGTAATCGCTGCCATAGGTGCTTCAATAAAGTACTGAGTAAAGAGTCTGAATACTTATATAAATGTCATATTTCTTTTTTTTAATACATTTCTAAAAACCTGTTTTTGCTTTGTCATTATGGGGTATTGTGTGTATATTGATGAGGAAAAAAACATGGCTGTAACGTAACAAAATGTGGAAAAAGTAAAGGGGTCTAAATACTTTCTGAATGCACTGTATATCCGAAAGGATGTCAAAGTCAGATTGACATTACATGAAAAAAAGTTATGTAGCTCAGGGGAATGTCAAGCTCTCGTAACACACATTCTGATAACCATTTGAAATGCAGTACTTATATCAGACAGGCAGGTCTGAAAAGAGAAAAGGGGGCATGGGAAATGAATCAATCTCTAGCCCAGCTTTTTCTAAACTCGGTCCTGTGGACCCCAAGGGGTACACATTTTGCCCAAGAACTAGACAGCTGATTTAAATGATCAACTCATCAAGCTTTAAATATTTGGAACAGCTGTGTTGTGCTAGTGTAAAAAAAAATGTGTACCCCTTGAGATGCTGGACATTTCCCATGTCTCCCTTTCTCATTCATTAAAAATACACCACCATATTTTACAGTAGGTATGTGGTTATTTTCTGTTCATGCATTCTCATTTCGATGCCAAACCCACTACCGGTGTACGTGGCCAAAGAGCTGTATTTTCATGTTATCCAAACCCCTGAGTTTGTAAAAAGGCATTGGCACTTGGACTAGAACCGGTGCGTTGGTCAGATGACATTAAAATATAGATCTGTGGCCACACACCAGTGGTGGGTTTAGCATTGAAATGAAAATGCATAATAATTCATGATCTTTAATGTTATGGGGCTATTTTGCTTCCACTGGTCCTGGGATCTTGCTAAGGTCAACGGCATCATTCACTATACCCAGAACCAGGACATTTTAGCCAAAACCTGGTTGCCTCTGCCAGGAGGCCGACACATGGCTGCAAGTGGATCTTCCAGCAAGACAATAACCCCAAGCACACATCAAAATCAACATTTTGCAATGGCCATCTCAGTCTCCAGGATCTAAAACCCTTTAAAAACCTGTGGTTTGAATTGAAGAGGGCAGTCCATAAATGCAGACTAAGAATATCAAGGATCTGGAAGGATTCTGTATGGAGGAATGGCCTAAGATCAAGGTGAGGTATTGAAAGGTATTGAAAACAGGGGTGTCAATATTTTTTAACCCTACCTTTTTAAGAAAAAAAAGATGACTTGTTAAACAACTTATCTTTCTCTGAACAATTGTATTAGTATAAAATCATCTAATTTCTGTTTTTTTATACAATATATGTCAGTATTTGAAAAACAGTTTTGCTCATCTTTATCAAAGGTGTCAATAATTTTGGACCCTACTGTATATAGGAGCATCTTCTGGCCAGGCCTGACAGATGCCTGCTGGCAGGAATCAAGGCCAGTGAGTGCAAGTGCTGAGTCATTCACTCTGAAGAAAATAATAATAATGTGGCACGTGTTTCCCACATAAGTGTGTTTCTTTCTGCTAATAACAGTTCAGTCTTGTTCGCAGCGAGTGAGTGATGTAGGCTAAAGTGGAAAGAGATGGAGGAGGAGGAGTAGAGGAGGAAGAGGCCGGTAGAAAAACAATCTACAAAAGCTAAAGATAGCACATGCGCTCCCAGTCACTCTGACCATAGGCTCTCTCAAGGTTACAGCACACACACGAATTGAATTGCTGATGTAGAACTACTGCAGGTCGGAGAGTAGGCTTCACAGAATTAATGGTGGGCTTACAGTATAAAATTCAGGAATGTACTGTATACATGGTTGACTGATACTGGCTGTGAGGAATATTACGTAATCTGTTTGTGATTATCTTGTGGAGCTATAGAACTGAACTGGCACTAAACAACTCCAAAATAGAGCTATGGTAGTAAACCTTTGATAATCGGTCTGAGACACATGTCTGGCCCTGTGGCTGCTGTTGATAATGTGGGTACCTCTGAGGTGCATGGTGGTGTAATGTGTTGGCCAGGTAGTCTAATATTTATTTAGGACCACTCAGACACCTTGTTTTAGCTAGCCGTCTAGCAGTCTCTCCTCACCTTTTACCCACTCCAGGCTTATTATCAGTTACCGCCAGAGCCGGGCGGCCCAATACGCTCACTACGCCAGTTGCGTAGGGCCCCACAAATTACGCAAAGGCCCCGCCTCCCCCTCGTGTCAAAGCGGGTGCCAATGTTTACAACTTCGATGAGAGGAAGAAGCGGAACTATCCTTATGGTCACGTAAAGAGAGAAGAAAAAAACACAATGATAGTTAATTGCGGGAACAGCAATCAGGTAAACTTGTGTTATCTCCTCTCCAAGTTTGTTGTCAGCAAATAACAGTAACGTTAAGTTGATGTGCTGTCTGGCTAACCTAGCTGGGCAGTGCATCTCTTGGTCAGTCTGTGTCTTCCTTGCTTGCCAGCCACTTCCAGGGCTGTGTTCTGTGACTTTGTGCCTGACAAAAGTGAGAGTGAAATTCAACTATTTATTAGGTTTGATCAACAGGCAACGGTGTTTATAAACTGCAGCTCGGAAATGATAACCGCGTCACGCGTGAACATGCGTTCATAAGCGCGTGCACGAAATGAAACTCGCGCTTTCCAGCAGCAACCTCTGTGGGGACCAGTCCAGACAATATATGGGCGTGGTGACACTCCTCATAGGCGCACATAATTTTTAAACAACACAATGATGATCTAGTCTCTCAGTCAAGGTTACATTACACCTCTGGACTAATGCAAGATGGAAAGCAATGGATTGACATTGACTATTGATTTATATATTGAATTTCAAATATTGATTAGCTGGGCATACTGGGCAATATGGATGCACATCTCTCAGTACATAATAACCATCAAGTATTCAGCCAAAACATAGTATAAATAATATTTTAGATTTGAACATGTATAAAAGGAAATCTGAGGGAGCCAGATTGAATTTGCCTGATGCAGCTAATAAAATGTATAATAGTATTGTTATCTATAATCAACCAGTACTAACACAGACCCAGCTGGCTTCAGCAAATACTAACACAGACACAATACAGCCATCTTCAGCAAGTACACAGACCCAGGTAAAGTACAGGCAGCCTCAGCCAGTACTAGCACAACCAGAGGTGTACAGCCAGCATCAGATACAAGCAGCTCAGACCCAAATAGAACAGTTGCTGCTCCACCAAATGACCCAGCAGATTGGCCCCCAGTCTTAACAGACTTTATGAGGACTGAGTTAGTGCGCAGAGGTCAATTCAAACCAGGACTGGATTTTTCTTACCCTAAAGACAAGTCTAGATGTCACGTTGGTATAAATAAATCGGGAGACAGATGCAGGAATGCATAATAGTTTTTTTATTTCACCCAAATGACGGCGTGCCGTGTAAAGGCACAGGAACGAAGACCAAACAAACACTTAACAAAACACAGGGTAGAAACCCAAACAAAAGAGTGAGGAGTACCTCAAATGAATAACACATGCGTACAATGATTATCACAGGGGACGAGTCCTGTAATCATCTGCGCAATCCACAAGGGCACGAAATCAAAACACACAGCACAGGTACTCACACGCACCAACGGACATTGTAACAATAATCGACAGCACCACGGTGAACAAAGGGCACATATATACAAATGCAATCAGTGGGAATAGTGGCCAGGTGTGCACAATGAAAGTTCCAGAGGGATCCGTGACACTGGAAGAGGTATCCATTCAGGCTTATTACAGAGACAGCTGTCAAATGGGGAAAAGATTACCAGGAGCTGGCTTTCATACTCAATCAAAAACAACGCTGTGCATTGTTTTTGTGGTAAGCTCTTTTCTACAAAAGACTACAAAAGAATAAAGGTGTGAATGACTGGTCAAATATCAATGCCATTCTGAAACACCATGAGGGTCGTCCTGAACACACAAACAACATGAATAAGCGGAGAGAACTCGATCTGCGCCAAAGTCGGGGACAGACTCTTGACCAGGTTTCATATGACAATTTTAGAGGCTGAAAGAAAGAGACGGCGGGATGTCCTTGCACGTTTAATAAGTATCACCCAGTCCCTGGCTGAAAGAAACGCAGCATTCAGGGGTTCAGCAGACAAACTATTCCAACCAGATAATGTAAACTTCCTAAAAGAGGTTGAATTAAGGGCAAAATATGACCCCGTTATGGAAAATCATCTCAGCAAAATGAAAGATGGAGAGACACCTGCTCATTACCTTGGGAGGCGCACACAGCATGAGCTGATACGGATTGTGAGTGACAAGATTCTGGAAGCAATAGTGACTCAAGTAAGAGACTCAAAGTACTTCTCCATTAACTTGGACTGTACACCTGACATTAGTCGCCAGGAGCAAATGTTCATTATTCTGAGAAGCGTGGCTTTAAAGGGATAGCCAGAGATCAAGGAGCACTTCCTTGGCTTTGTGAATGTTGAGGTTACAACAGGCTTGAATCTGTCCACTGTCATCTTAGATAAGCTGAACGAGCTGAAGATTCCATTTGAATATTGCAGAGGGCAAGCTTATGATAATGGGGCCAACATGAAGGGCAAGCACCAAGGAGTACAAGGCAGACTGCTCCAAAAAAAATCCCAGAGCCGTGTTCGTCCCATGTGGAGCACATACTCTAAACCTTGTCATGCTGCCAAATCTTCAAAAGATGCAGTTGGGTTTTTTGGGCATGTGCAAAAGCTCTTCACCTTCTTTTCAGCTTTTCAACACGTGAACATAACTGTGAAGTCATGGAGTGACACAAGATGGGAGAGTAGGTTCCAAAGTGTTCATGGTATCAGGCTTCTGAGGTTCGGGAGGTATTACTGGAAGCCAGACAGATGATCAACGATCCTGTGGCCAAAGAGGAGGCACAAGCACTTGCAGAGGAAGTTGGGTCCTACCGCTTCTTGATTTGCTGTGTCGTATGGTGTGAGACACTGACAATGACAAACAAGGTGAACAAGCTCCTCCAATCTGCCTCAATGCAGTGAATTTAATCTCAAATGCAAAGGCCTCCCTCACTACATTCCGGGAAAGTGGATTCTCTGAGGCCCAGACAACAGCCAAAAGCATTTGTGAAGAAATTAATGTGGAGGCTGTTCTGAAAGAGAAGAGACTGAGCAACAGCAAAAGGCATTTCAGCTATGAATCTCCTGATGAACCAGTGACTGATGCACAGAAAAACCATGAAGTCAACTACTTCAACATTGTGGTCGACTCTGCTGTGACATCCATGGATGAGAGATTTGAAACACTCAACCAGGTGAAAACCAAATAGGGAGTGCTGCTGATCTTCAGCACTGCCTCTCAGATGTCCAGTGAATCTTTAAAGACTCACTGCATGGAAGTTGAAAACACTCTAACCTTCAGAGATGACCGTGACATCAGTGGAATGGATCTGGCACACGAGATTCAGAATTGACCTGATCTGCCATCAGATAAGATGACTGACTGCCTTTGAGCTGCTTTCCTACCTCTGTGAGAACAACCTGGAGGAACTCTCTCCTAACCTTTTGGATAGCCGTAAGAAATGCAGTCCCGCTACCAGTAACAGTAGCATCGTCAGAGAGGAGCTTTTCAAAATGAAAGTTCATCAAAAGCTGCCTGAGGTCTTCCATGTCACAGGAATGTTTGAGTGGTCTGGCCATCATGAGCATTAATCATGAGCGTTTGAGTGGTCTGGCCATCATGAGCATAAATCATGCCGTGGGGAAACACATGTCCTATGATGACATCATTGATGATTTTGCCTCAAGAAAGTGCAGAAGAGGAACATTTTGATAAGATTTTAATTCAAACCATCAAATGTTTACACATTTAAGAGCATTTAAGATTGTATGGCAGAAGTGCATTTGTGTAAATGACTGCTTAACTAACTATGTGACCTACTTTCTTAATTTCTTCCAGACAGTCCAGATAGACTGGTGTCCATGCTGATGCTGAAAATGCCCAGGCTGTAGAGGGATCCAAAGTTAAACACACAGCTGTATAGGTTTTATTTGACTATTTTGAGACATATAGCTACAGCCATAGCCTATAGGCTTATGTTTACATTGTATAGACAAAGCTAATTGTATAGTATTGTGAGGACTGGACTAATTACCAGGCAGCAGAGCCAAAGCTCAGTGTTATATTTTATTATTTTCTACATTTTCTTATTTATGTTAATTTTAATATTCACATATTTTAAGATTCTATAGAAAATATTCTATTACATAAATATAGTTTGTTTATACCTCAGTCTGTTCTATACTGGTCTACTTATTCTTAGACAGACAGATGGAGCAAACTGTTTTAAAGGAGGGAGGATTGTAGTGGGAGCACTGGGGTGTCAGGTGTGAGTGTGTGGCAATTGCAAATGGTTTACATTGCTCACGGGTCAGGTAGGAGGGCCCCTTAGCAGAATTTTGCTTAGGGCCCCAGGGAGGTCAGGACCGGCTCTGGTGGTATGGCCTATATTTAAACAAATGGGATCCTATTGCATAGACTAGAGGTACCGTGAAATAGATGCATAGAGGTCACAAATGAAAAAATAAACTAACACAATGTATTCCAGCTACCCTTGCAAATGGCTCCACAGTGATTTGCTCAAAGTCGGTCCAGTGTTAAAAATAAATACATTTATCTTTACGTAGAGTGGATCACAGAACATTGGAACATGGCTGGCTCATTTTCACAATGACTGACAATCACGAGGAAACCCGTACGGAAAGAGAAAACATATAACTAAATCCAATTAAATATTGGGCTGGGACGTAATCAGCCAGTCCAAGATAAAATGCTATGGAAGTTAGAAAAGCTATTGGGACACCATGCAATGCCTTCTTTTTTTTTTAAAGCCATGCAACAAATAGAACAACACGCAAATACAGCATTAGGCTCTTATAAAAGCAATGACAAATGTTCATGCTCAGCTGTAGATTTGGATGTCTAAACATAGAAAATAAATTACCCAGTAGATGTTGAGTGAAAACAATGCACTCATCCATTCTATGTAAAAATCCAGTTACATACATTATACAATTCTGGAAAACAACAAGAGGCTATTAGCATGTGTAGGAGGCAGAATTGTACATATTGACCAGTCCGTACAGTGGATTGATAATGTGGAAAAATACATGCCTGCATGATGTTAGTTAAGTCTACTCCATGCAGTGCTTGACTTGGACTGAAAAAGGTTCCGGGACTCATTTTGGGTGGGGGTACTGTTTATATTTAGGTGCTGGAGCTCCACAATAGTTTTGAGCTAATATTCTATAAGAGGAACAGGAGCTCAAGCAGTAGAACATTTTGAGGTGCCTGTATTCAGCTGCGGTTTACTTCTGCCCAAGTCGAGCACTGACTCCACTATGATCTGACAGCATCCCATTGTCGGCCTAGAAAAAGAGATTCCATTGTTTTATTGAACCTTTTTAACTAGGCAAGTCAGTTAAGAACAAATTCTTATTTACAATGACGGCCTGCCTTGTTACTACCCACACTCCCACAAACACTTTTGCTGCGGTCAATATTTGATTACCCACAAACACAGGTACGACTTGGCTCAACACTGGGTTGCTTTGATAATCACTTGATAGTTGAAATAGGATTAGAATGAATCGGGTTGAAAACAGGGCCTTTGTTCAGCCACGTTGACACAGGGGTTGTAAATTAGATTGCATAAAGTGCTAGAAATCCGTTCCACAAACAAGCCCGTTTGCTGATGCCATTTATTTGCTTGGTTGCCTAGCGAACGCTGTAATTCCACACAAATGTCAATGTCAAAAGCCCAAAATGAGTCATCTTATCCTTTTAGGCACTAGCTAGATATTAGCTCATATGACACAAAAACCTTGTTCCGTATTATAAAATTATAAAAATCTAGCCTATAAAAAAGAGAGGCAGACAAAAGAATATGCTGTGTATGACTAATAATGGTTTTAATTCATTTAGCTTTATTTAATAAGGCAAGGAATAATATTATTCTCAGTCAACCAAGTCGTGTGGGTGGCTATATACAGCCAGAATAATTCCTCTCTCATAGAATCAAAAGCCATTAACTGGAGGCCAATCCTTCCTGCGTCTGTAGTACAAGACAACATTGATTACCCCCTATGTATCTAGCAGCCACTTGTGGTGAACTGGTATGAGCCACTGGGCAAAGCAAGGTACGAGCAGGTCCAGTGGCTGCACACATGCCTCACTGCTATTGACAACACTGAGGAGAGAGGAGGAATGGAACAAAATAGCACAACAGATGCTCCTCTATGAGAGATGCCCGGTCCAAGCTGATTCAATTTAAAGTGTTCAATAGGATTTATTGGACTCCTCTGAGGCTGAACATAATAGGTTTGATAGAATCCAATCCATGCTGGAGAGTACAAGTGACATGATCCATATGTTCGGTAACTGTCCAAATTTGGGTACCTTTTGGCAGAGGGTAATGGAAAAGATTGGGGATACCCCAAATCCTGCTTGTCTATTACTGAATATCACTAAGGATTGTGATAGACTGAGAAGCTCATGTTTAAACTGGCTCCAAGTTGCTCTAACTACAGCCAAATTATTCACATTGAGACACTGGAGGGAGAAGGACCCTCCCTCATATAAGGAATGGTACATAGCCCTGTCAGAAACAGCTTCATATGAAAGATTGACTTGTAATATTAATGGTAAATTCGATAGCTTTTTGGGCCATATGGGGACCCTTTCTCTCAGAGATAAAAAAAAGAGAAATGAACTGATAGATTACAGACATACAGTGGGGCAAAAAGTATTTAGTCAGCCACCAATTGTGCAAGTTCACCCACTTAAAAAGATGAGAAGCCTGTAATTTTCATCATAGGTACACAACTATGACAGACAAAATGAGAAAAAAAAATCCAGAAAATCACATTGTAGGATCTTTGATGAATTTATTTGCAAATTATGGTGGAAAATAAGTATTTGGTCAATAACAAAAGTTTATCTCAATACTTTGTTATATACCCTTTGTTGGCAATGACAGAGGTCAAACGTTTTCACAAGGTTTTCACACACTGTTGCTGGTATTTTGGCCCATTCCTCCATGCAGATCTCCTCTAGAGCAGTGATGTTTTGGGGCTGTTGCTGGGCAACATGGACTTTCAACTCCCTCCAAAGATTTTCTATGGGGTTGAAATCTGGAGACTGGCTAGGCCACTCCAGGACCTTGAAATGCTTCTTACGAAGCCACTCCTTCATTGCCCGGGCGGTGTGTTTGGGATCATTGTCATGCTGAAAAACCCAGCCACGTTTCATCTTCAATGCCCTTGTTGATGGAAGGAGGTTTTCACTCAAAATCTCACAATACATGGCCCCATTCATTCTTTCCTTTACACGGATCAGTCGTCCTGGTCCCTCTGCAGAAAAACAGCCCCAAAGCATGATCTTTCCACCCCCATGCTTCACAGTAGGTATGGTGTTCTTTGGATGCAACTCAGCATTCTTTGTCCTCCAAACACGACGAGTTGAGTTTTTACCAAAAAGTTATATTTTGGTTTCATCTGACCATATGACATTCTCCCAATCGTCTTCTGGATCATCCAAATGCTCTCTAGCAAACTTCAGACGGGCCTGGACATGTACTGGCTTAAGCAGGGGGACACGTCTGGCACTGCAGGATTTGAGTCCCTGGCGGCGTAGTTACTGATGGTAGGCTTTGTTACTTTGGTCCCAGCTCTCTGCAGGTCATTCACTAGGTCCCCCCGTGTGGTTCTGGGATTTTTGCTCACCGTTCTTGTGATCATTTTGACCCCACGGGGTGAGATCTTGCTTGGAGCCCCAGATGGAGGGAGATTATCAGTGGTCTTGTATGTCTTCCATTTCCTAATAATTGCTCCCACAGTTGATTTCTTCAAACCAAGCTGCTTACCTATTTCAGTCTTCCCAGCCTGGTGCAGGTCTACAATTTTGTTTCTGGTGTCCTTTGACAGCTCTTTGGTCTTGGCCATAGTGGAGTTTGGAGTGTGACTGTTTGAGGTTGTGGACAGGTGTCTTTTATACTGATAACAAGTTCAAACAGTTGCCATTAATACAGGACAGAGGAGCCTCTTAAAGAAGAAGTTACAGGTCTGTGAGAGCCAGAAATCTTGCTTGTTTGTAGGTGACCAAATACTTATTTTCCACCATAATTTGCAAATATATTCATTAAAAATCCTACAATGTGATTTTCCGGAATTGTTTTTCTCATTTTGTCTGTCATAGTTGAAGTGTACCTATGATGAAAATTACAGGACTCTCATCTTTTTAAGTGGGAGAACTTGCACAATTGGTGGCTGACTAAATACTTTTTTGCCCCACTGTATATACATATGAGATGAGTAATGTACGGTATTTAAACATAAAAGTGGCATAGTTTAAAGTGTCTAGTGATACATGTATTACATAAAGATGGCAAGATGCAGTAGATGATATAGAGTACAGTATATACATGTACATATGAGATGTGTAATGTAGGGTATGTAAACATTATATTAAGTAGCATTGTTTAATGTGGCTAGTGATACATTTTTGACATCAATTTCCATTATTAAAGTGAGCCGGAGTTGTCAGTATGTTGGAAGCAGCCACTCAATGTTAGTGATGGCTGTTTAACAGTCTGATGGCCTTGAGATAGAAGCTGTTTTTCAGTCTCTCGGTCCCAGCTTTGATGCACCTGTACTGACCTCGCCTTCTGGATGATAGCGGGGGGAACAGGCAGTGGCTCGGGTGGTTGTTGTCCTTGATGATCTTTATGGCCTTCCTGTTACATCGGGGGGTGTAGGTATCCTGGAGGGCAGGTAGTTTGCCCCCGGTGATGCGTTGTGCAGACTTCACTACCCTCTAGAGAGCCTTACTGTTCTGGGCGGAGCAGTTGCCGTACCAGGCGGTGATACAGCCCGACAGGATGCTCTCGATTGTGCATCTGTAAAAGTTTGTGAGTGCTTTTGGTGACAAGACAGATTTCTTCAGCCTCCTGAGGTTGAAGAGGCGCTGCTGCGCCTTCTTCACCACGCTGTCTGTGTGGGTGGACCAATTAAGTTTGTCCATGATGTGTACGCCGAGGAACTTAAAACCTCAACCCAATTGAGATGGTTTGGGATGAGTTGGACCGGAGAGTGAAGGAAAAACAGCCAACAAGTGCTGAGCATATGTGGGAACTTTTTCAAGACTGTTGGAAAAGCATTCCTCATGAAGCTGGTTGAGAGAATGCCAAGAGTGTGCAAAGCTGTCATCAAGGCAATAGGTGACTACTTTGAAGATTCTGAAATATAAAACACTTTTTTGGTTACTACATGATTCCATATGAGTGTTTTCATGTATTTGCTAGTATACTACAATGTAGAAAATATAAAAAAGAAAGAAAAACCCTTGAATGAGTAGGTGTGTCCAAACGTTTGACTGGTACTGTACATGGTTTTAACCCAAAATAAAAGGGCAATTTAGAGACCAGAAGGGCAAAGTGGCGTGTGCTCTGCACAGGTAGAGCCCAATCTGTGCACATGGCAGTTGGGATGCACTTATTTTAATATGAATCACAGGAGGTTGGTGACACCTTAATTGGGGAGGACGGGCTCGTGGTAATGGCTGGAGTGGAACCAGTGAAAGGGTATCAAACACATGGTGTCCATGTGTTAGATGCCATTACATTCCCTCTGTTCCAGCCATTATTCTGAGCCGTCCTCCTCTCAGCAGCCTCCGCTGATATGAATGGAGAATAAGCTAAAAAGCATCCTATGCTAATTGCTTCACAATGGAATAATAACACATAGAGGGGGTGCATACGATAGAGTACTGCACATGCAGAGACCAACTTGATGAATGCATTTAAGGTCTTTAGAATCAGGTAGAGTTTTTTTTCCTTTTCTTCATAAGTAAGAGAGACCCCTACTGGTTAGTCAATGTCAGGAGCTGAAGTGTTGAGAATTTAGTCTGGAATGCACATGCATTCAAAGGCAAAAACAGTATAAGACAGACACAACTATGCCACATTTACTATATCCTTGAATGGTATTGTTGAATAAAGCAGTATGAACATTACAAGAGATACTCCTTTTGCTGTCACTAAAACGTTTCCTATCAATCAAGCCCACCCCCTCCTCCAAAGTCAGACAGAGACCCTGCTGGTGTGTGCTGAGATTATATCCCTCCGTGGGAAAGGTCTTTATTCATGGTTAACTGACATGTACTGCCCCTGCCTTGGACCAAGTCAAGGACAATGAAGGGCAAGAGTATGCCCCGGAACAGAAACTATCCCTAGCCCCTACCGATCCCCTAGGCACCTGTGTACTGCAGCTCTGAAAGGATTGGACTGGTATACGCATATTCCATCCAGCCAATCAGAGGGCAAAGTGGAGAGACAAAGGCCTATGTGACATGATTGGGGAATCTAATGGATGGCACCTGTAAATGTGCTATTCACATTTCATGTTAACTTATCAAACTCATGCAGCAGCTAACATGATTTACCCTGAATGGAATTTGGATGAACTCTTAGATTTACAGCTTGGACCCAGGTGGTGAACGTTCCAATCAGCTGGTCAGTATGAGGAATGACCCGGAGGAAACTGCCAATAGAGATGCTATTAAATCAATGCCCTGCCAGTATCCTATCAGCCAGATGGGCTCTTCCACATAGATCCTATTAAATTAGTATTGAGTATTCTAATTCATTATTCTATGGGCCCTTCCCTCTCAGCTAGAAATATCACTCATCTAGAAATATAATCTTAGATGGACTCACTTAAAGAACGAAGTCATAGATTAATTGACCTGATAGTTTATGCCCAATAGCATACACTGAGTGTACAAAACATTAGGAACACCGGCTCATTCCATGATATAAACTGACCAGGTAAATCCAGGTGAAAGCTACGATCCCTTATTGATGTCACTTGTTAAGTCCACTTCAATCAGTGTAGATGAAGGGGAGGAGACAGGTTAAAGAAGGATTTTTAAGCCTTGAGACAATTGAGACATGGATTCTGTATATGTGCCATTCAGAGGGGAATGGGCAAGCCAAACTACTTAAATGTCTTTGAACAGGGTATGGTAGTAGGTGCAAGGTGCATCAGTTTGTTTCAAGGATTACAATGCTGCTGGGTTTTTCACTCTCAACAGTTTCCCCATGTGTATCAAGAATGGTCCACCACCCAAAGGACATCCAGCCAACTTGACATAACTGTGGGAAGCATTGGAATCAACGTGGGCCAGCAGCCCTGTGGAATGCTTTCTGGGTGGGAGTGCAACTCAGTATTAGGAAGTTCCTAATGTTTTGTACACTCAGTGTAAATGGACCATTATTATACAATAATATTGAAAGCTTATCTTACTGGCGTTTCGGATGTATGGTAAACAGCTGATACAGCTAGAGCTTAATCAGTATGAGCCCTGTATGTTAGTGTTGGAGTGAGGGAGTGAGTGAGTGAGTGAGTGAGTGAGTGAGTGAGTGAGTGAGTGAGTGAGTGAGAGAGAGAGAGAATAATGATGTTGCAACTCCATCTAGTGGTGATATGGGAAGATGCATAGACTGGCCAAAAGCCATGGCAACAGCTAGATCCAGAAGAGACTGGAAGCCATGATACCGACCACAAAAAAAAAAAATATATATATATATATATATTGACCTACTGTATACTATATCGTCACTAATAATTTATTTAGCGAAAGTACTTCGTTACAGTCTACTATGTTAATTAAGTTGAAATATCACTAAAGCAAATTGATGGGCCAAAGTGGAAAGAGAAAGTTATGATGTAATAGACGCAATTTTTAGATGCAATATCTTGTTGTAGGGGTAAATTACATTTCTGGAGGTTTCAGTATGCAAAGGATGGGGTACACTGACCCCTTGTGGGGAAGAATATGGACTCAAAAATTTGAGCGTTTCGCTGTAGGCTACAGCAGGTGCATACACCTGTCATAGAACTGGCTACTGTGTTGAATATTGACCTGCACATGTACACATTAACATGTTGTCCATCATTTTGGTAGATTATGTTAGAATATACAGGTAACTGACAAAATAAAGGAAACACTTGAGTAAATGAGGGATACAAAGTATATTGAAAACGGGTGCTTCCACACAGGTGTGGTTCCTGAGTTAATTAAACAATTAACATCCCATTATGTATAAAATACCCAGTTACCCATTATTTTCGCTACCATGGCTAGAAGAGGTCTCAGTGACTTTGAAAGAGGGAAAGGAGCAAAGGAGCATAGCGGGTTCAAAGTGGGTGGGGGGGGGGGGGGGGGGTGTCTGTCTCAGTCCAGCTTTTCAAAAGTTATCTGGATTCCGGCTATCGGATAAGATTAAATGCATAGAAATTGAATGAATAGAACATGACTCCCCATTCAAGTCAGTGACCTGTCCGTTCTATTCATTCTATTTTTATGCATTTAATCCTATCCGACAGGCAAAATCCAGATAACTTGTGAAAAACTGGGCTCTCAACCCAACTGAACACTTATGGGAGACTCTGTAGCGGCGCCTGAGACAACGTTTTCCACCACCATCAACAAAACACATCCATCCCTCTAATAGTGTGCCAGACACTTGTAGAATCTATGACAAGGCGCATTGAAGCTGTTCAGGCGGCTCGTGGTGGCCCAACATCCTATTAAGACACTTTATGTTGGTGTTTCCTTTATTTTTGCAATTCCTTGTATCTATCTTGGCACTTACATAATCTGGAAATATCAATCACATTCCGTTTTCCCCATCCATTGGCAGCGTGCTTATCCACGCTGTGTGAAGAAAGGCCTATATGTCTATATAACTATAGCTCTAGTGTGACCTCACTGTCGGGTGCGATCAATGTAGTTTCGGTCACTATTCGTGGAGACTGACGAGCCTATAAGACCTAGACATGCAAGACTGGCTGTGATGCAACAGGGTTGTGTAACTTGGCAAAATCTTTAGGGCACCAATTACATTATACTGTAGTCATAAGACCTAATGTCTTACTTAAAGACCCATAAGACCCAATGTCCCAACTTAAAGGCCCAGTGCAGTCAAACTAGATTTGCCTGTGTTTTGTGGGGGGTACATATTTCCACATATATATTTGCTCACTATGAGGTTGGAATTATGCTCTGAAATTGTGAAAATTATGATAATGCCCTTTTAGTGTAAGAGCTGTTTGAAAAGACTGCCTGTTTTGGTGGGACAGATTTGGCATTCCATGGTGACATCACCAGGTGGTAAATTAGTTAATAGACCAATAAGAATTAGAGTTCCAAATCTCTCTGCCAATAACAGCTCATTTCCAGTTTTCCCCTCCCCACTCAGACCACTCCCAGACAGTCCAAGCAAAATTCTTGCTTGTGAAATTGAACAGCTAAGAAGCTATTTTTGTTTGTTTTTGACAATTTTAATTGAAAACAATCACAGTAAGGTATTTAGTTGTTAAAAATAATTTTTTAAATGGCTGCATGGATATGGGTTATCATGACTGAATAGGTGAATGCACTACAGGCTATAGGTGCAATGATTCATTAAAAGTTACAAGGACAACAGCAGCAGGTCTGCACATTTTGCAACAGTGTTACTGTGTAGACTGTTGGGTTATTCATTGCTTATGAAGGTGCTATTTAAGTCTTAATAAACTTCTTCTGCAAAGTCAATGATCCACCGCAACCTTTCCGTGGAATCATAAGAAAATTATATTATTTGAAAAAAGTAGACAAAGGGCTATATTCCAAAGATGTCAAATATGGTTTTAGAGAGAACATGCTATGTTCATTATCCTGTTGGTTATTGCTATTTGTTGGATAAGCAATGGAAATACAATGGACCTCTCCACTAACAACCAATATAATCTATATAGCTTTTGCATTAGGCCTATATAACTGCTGAATACTGACCAAATGTTACTAGGCTTATCAAAATGTATGCAGGCAGAAATATCCCTTAGACATCAGTAGCAGCCCTAATTAGCTAATTGACTCAATCAAGATGATTTTTTAAAACTGCATCGTGGATGAGTCTACTGTAACTGAATGACGGTGATGCTGTGGTGGGATGCTTTAATATCATCTTCATTCATTATGGTCACCAGTATTTTCCAGTAGTTTCTCGGGCGTTACCTCTTCCCAGCTTCAGCAAGAGCACAAGAGATGCCATTCGAAAAGCAAAACAAACGTAATTGAGTGGTCTCTCCAATGGCGCCCTCTCTGCCTTGTTTATAGCGTCTTCGTTTACCACCCTTGCGCGCGCGTGCCGCTGTCGTCAACCAATTCCTGTCTGGAGTGTCTGACCGCCGGTGGGCGAGTGGGGTGTGTCTGCAAGCGGAGAGAGCGTGCGATTCAGACTCCTTGTACACAACACGACTCGAGTGAGAATAAAATGCTGCAAAATCTGAAATTGACACGACTCAGAGTCTAGCAGCAATCTGACACTTTTTTCTTCGCCAGTTCGGGGAGAGACTGCCTGGAACCATGAAGAAATCGAGCCCGGCAAAGCAACAACCACCACCACCACCACCTCCGGCTGAAGTCACAGTGCCAGATAACGAGGTTACTGTGCAACAACTGAACGAGCTGTTGTCAAACAGCAGCGGATTTTACAGTTTACCAACACAGCATTTCAACGAGGTCTTCCCTAGAATATACGTTGGTAACGCGTAAGTCATTTTTATTTGACCAAAATTCTGAGGAATCTGTGCACGATAGTTTATTTTTTTCCCCTTTAAACAAACAGTAACCTACTATATTTATCAGATGACACCGACAGGTAGCCTATTGCTTCATCGTCCCTAGCAACGCATCCCTATCTGTTCAGACATACACGTTCATGGCAATATTGAGCACAGAAAATGTCAGAATAATGTATATCAATATTTGCAGGCTATAGAATGTCATTGTTGACACCCATGAATTAAAACCCTATTGTAAACGAATATTTTCCAATTTAACAAATTGCAAAATTCCAGAAACAAATGCTATAGCAACCTACCATCAATAAAAAGTGTTTTGGGATTCAAATGGATTTGACAACTAACAGTATGAAGGGGATTGGTGTTGATATGCAATATCTTCATTCATAATATTTGTCACGAGCATGGAAGGAGGCTGTTCTCTCGCTCAGAATAGATTAAGGAAATAGTGCATATTCTAGAGGCACATTGCTCTGAGTATATGAAGGAAAAAGTGAATATTCTAGAGGCACATGTTCCCTCTCGAACGTTCGTATTTGAAGGACGGTACAAAACGCCCGATTTTATTTGAAACGACTCCATTATATTATCGGTACCATCTAGTCTGTGGATGATCTCCCGCGGTTTCATTCAACGCCCCCATTATATTAGACATTTACATATACAGCAGGGCTGAAATAATCTGGGTTTAAATGTTCGTACGAAACAAAGAATCGGATATGGAATTCATACACACAATTTTCTCAAACTGTTGGATTGTGAGTGTCAATGTAGGCTATATTGATGAGGGAACTAGACATTGTGCAGCCTAAATGAATGAAGCAGACGAGTCAAAAACATTCTCATTATTATTTAACGAATGCACTCGCTCTTCAATCAGTTTAGTTCCACCTGTATAAATAATGCTGATGTATGCACACGGGTCCCCAAGGCTCTACTTGGGATTTCAATATTGTTTCCGATATTGAAACACCTTTTAATTGATAACACCCCTCCACACACCTTCGGTCTCTCACTTACCTTTACACACACACACACACACACACACACACACACACACACACACACACACACACACACACACACACACACACACACACACACACTCTCTCTCAAAGGGGAGTGGAGGGCTAGACCAGTCTCTCATGCTATTCCCTTAACTGGTAGTACCACCCATTAGGTGTCTTTTGAGTAGTGTCAGAATAATGCATAATCAGCCATCACTTCTCTTGGGACAGGAAGCTTGTGTGCAACAGGGAGGGGCAATGTAATGCAAGCTTAACAAGAAAATTGCATTTGTTAAAACAATTCTAGTCTGTCTATCTACAGTATGGGTAACAGGGTTGATGTGTTAAGCTCAACCCGCTAAGATTTACACCACAAACCCCAGAAAATTGCCAAAAAGTGTAGAACCAGCCCCCCCTGCTTTTACATTATGATTTGACTAATTTGACAGAATTTTTTTAAATTTAAAAATAAACATTTTCATCATGTAACAGGGTTGACCATAAAATGAATTGCTAATCACATGAAATAAATAATAACCTTCAGGAATAACTTTGTCAAAGTAACAAAATAACTTGGTATTTAAAATAATGTTAAACATTTGGAGAAATGTTGGGGTTAAGTGGGTTAAAATCTTCTTAGAAGTCAGAGGGTGCATAGAGGGACATGTCAAAATGCTGAATTTTGGCACATTACCAAGTCTTTATTAAAATAAATATCTGATTGAAAATATAGAATTTTCAACGTGTTCTACAGTGCATAAAGTATTCAGAACCCTTGTTCTTTTCAGCCTTATTCTAAAATGGAAAAACTGAAAAATGACATTTACATAAGTATTCAGACCCTTTGATATGAGACTCGAAATTGAGCTCAGGTGCATCCGGTTTCCCATTGATCATTATTGAGATGTTTCTACGTCTTGGTTGGAGTTCACCTGTTGTAAATTCAATTGATTGGACATGATTTGGAAAGGCATACACCTGTCTATATAAGGTCCCACAATTGAATGTGCATGTCAGAGCAAAAACCAAGCCATGAGGTCGAAGGAGTTGTCTGTGGAGCGCCGAGACAGGATTGTGTCAAGGCACAGATCTAGGAAAGGGTACCAAAACATTTCTGCAGCACTGAAGGTCCCCAAGAACACAGTGGCCTCCATCATCCTTAAATAGAAGAAGTTTGGAACAACCAAGGCTCTTCCTAGAGCTGGCCACCCGCCCAAACTTAGCAATTGGGCGATAAGGGCCTTGGTCAGGGAGGTGACCAAGAACCTGATGGTCACTCTGACAGAGCTCTGGTGTTCCTCTGTGGAGATGGGATAACCTTCCAGAAGGACAACCATCTCTGCAGCACTCCACCAATCAGGCCTTTATGATACAATGCTGAACCTGTTTATTTCTCATTATGCGGTATTGTGTGTAGATTGATGAGGGAAAAAAACAAGTTAATCCATTTTAGAATGAGGATGTAACAAAATGTGGAGAAAGTCAAGGGGTCTGAATACTTTCCGAATGCACTGTATACGATCTTACAGTGTTAGGCTTTCACAACGCAAATCAGAGAAACAGATCGTAATTTTGGTGCGCATAGAAAGTCATGAGTGCATTCAGGTGCATATGCCGGGGTGACTTTTCTTCCCAATAAACGAACAGGCTCATTCTGTTCCGAACAACCCAGGGTGTGACGACATGTCATCTTGTAACTGTACATCAAGCATAGTGATCAGAAACGTTGACACATTATGACATGAGTTTTATGATTTGGAAATGTGAAGTGCACATTTTGGACTCTCTGTGTTTGGCTTGCTTGTATGACGTCAAAGCGGTATATATTATAATCCCCAACGTTTCATCTTTAAAAATACATAGTCCTCTTAATGTACAGAATTTCCCTCAGGGGGATGGGGTAACTTCTTGTTGCGTGCGGTGCTCAAATTCAGAATGGCTGTCAGTCAAAACCCATACAGCGCTTTGAAGCGCAGAGCCAGAGCTCTGACATCATGAATAGCATGTTACTGTACATCCACTACGCTGCCATTTTCGACCCGTATACAGGTACGAGTGTAAAGGGCTACAATATCCAAGGCAGGCAAAATGCACTCATTTCGTGGAACAACCCAGCTATAAATGCGATGTGGTTGGTTGACTGTGTACTATGTAATGAGGGTGCCGTGTCTTCCCCACAATTTACAGCCCACCATTCCAGTAAGGTCAGTTCCTAGTAATCCCTTATGCTGTGCGCATGTAGGAGGTGTGTCAGCCCCAATGTATATGTAAAGTCCAACACACAAACACTACACACACCTAGTCGAGACACTATGAATAAGATGTCATGAATGAAGTCCATGCATGGCGTGTGTTTTGCATGTACTTGGGTGAAAGAAATCCACATTGAGGACATGCACAGTAACGTGAAATAGCTCGGTCTTAGTGGCAATATGTCACTTTTTGGGTGACCTGACCAAAATGTACACCAGCTTCAAACAGCTGAAACAACAATATATTTGGTTATGTAAAATATATTTCACAGCGGTTCAGATGGTACAATGATTCTCTACACTATACCAGCTTATTTTGTCACATAAACTGAAATTAGGCGAACTATTTGAGTTTTAGTAACCAGGACATGGAGGAACAATTTCTGAATAGTGCAACTTTAATATACAGAATTTGACAATCAATAATAGATTGTATAGTTTTCCTTTACCCGTGTACAGGAAACTCCTAAGTCTCTCCCTTTTGTCTAATGATATCCATCACTTGGCTCCAGTCATTGCCAAGAGAGCATTAAGAGGGTGAGCTGGATAGAAAGCAAGCACATTATCTCTGTGTTACAACAAAATCAATTTGATTGTGCCACTCTCTCGGGCCAAGAGACAACTGACACATTGACAAGACATCTTGTCTTCGACTAAGTTTACACAACGGTCATGTTCTAAGTGGTTAAATGTCATCTGGGTTTTTTACCTTTATTTTGAAACGCGTAAAGAAGACCCTTAGATATTGGAGACAGCACAGTAAATAGAATGTGTATATCCTTTCTGCTTACAGTCAATTTCATGACAAGATATTTCTCTGCCATATTCATTGTATTTGTGAGAGAACAACTGATGCTTAAAATAGACTTCATATCTTGAAGTGCATCATCGTCCAAAGTAGAGTAAAGGGTTTATGTCAGAGGTACCAGGAAGATGTATGGATTGCCTATTGATTAGGGTCGACACACTGATCACTCACACCACTGTCTGTTCCACAGGAACCAGTGGCTTCTCACATGTTCTATGTTGAAGGTCAGCCAGAGAAGGGGTGTATTCATTACAGAAACCGTTTACCGTTTCTAAGAACCAAGCGGAAGCAAACAGGGCAAACGTAATGTAACGAAACTGAATTTGTCCAATGGAAACAGACTAAACATTTTGCAACAGAATCTGTGTGATGATTAGACCACTGTTGCCACATAGCTCAAGCTGATAAGTAGCTGGCTGCTGTTAATTTAAAACAAGGGACACACACACACACAGTGTCATGCCCATTAAGTCTGAGGGGGCAGATTGATCAATTTTCACACAAAAAACATAATATATATATATATATTATAGAAGATATTGTTTATTTTAACATATAGTTGTCATTATTTAATTATGAGTTAAGTTTCATTGTACATGTGGGACCTTGACACCAAAATGCTCTTAATATTTGCCAACAGATCTCTGTTAGCTTCTAAAGCTATCATGTTAAAACACTCCCTGCTTGAAAAGTCTAGTAGGCTCGTAACACAAACTTGAGTAGTGAGTTGCTCTCTGGAAAAAAAGCACCATCCATGGAACCCGGATGTCGATGGGAGCCATGATGTAAGGTGTGCTAAAATGCTTTCGTCGACGCCCACTCAGGCTTTAATATAAAAGCGCTGGGCAGCCCCTGGTTGATGGCACACTTTGGCTCTTTGTAAAGGCTTGTATTAATAATGGATAGACTGGGACTGCAGAGAGGAGGAGTAAGAGTGGAGGACATGTAAACACACACACACACACAAGCAGGTATGCACACATGCGGGCAGGCACTGGTGTACACACTCACATTCAGACGCACGTACGCATAGATGCTCAAGTAATATTGGCTATATCTGTAGACTCAGGAGCTTATATGTACATACTCTGAAACGCATACATGCACTGTACACATGCTCAATGTGACACACACACACACACCTTCCTCTCACACAGTCATCGTCATTACAGGAGAAATATGACCGCAATCTTCCATGGCTCCACCAAGATAGACAAAGCCTCACAGCAGGAAGAGCGAGAGAGAGAAGAAAAAAGGGTAGACACAGTAGGGAGAGAGATGGATAGACACAGTGGGGAGAGAAAAAGCGAGAGAGCGCAAGGGGGAGAGCGAGAGGGTGTGTGTGTGAGTTATGGGTCTCTGTGGGCAGATCTGAGCGGCTGAGCCCCATGTACAGAAGCCATCGCTCCAGCACCTCGGAGGAGCCTTGGCCTACAGGCAGGCAGACAGATGGGCTGCCTCATCCCCAGTCATAAAGAAAGATGGTGGCAGACTGGATCTTTATTAGTCAGCCCGGCAGCGTAAGGCAGCGTGGGTGTGTTGACCCCCTGTCTCGGGGGACCCATCCAGGGTCACTCAGCCTCTCCACACCCCTGCCTGGAGCCGGATGATATGCTTATCCAACTGTAGAGCACTTGGGGGCGAGATGATGTAGAGCAGAGTAAGTACAATTAACAGAAACTGTATTCAATTAAGTAGGTAGGTACAGTGCCTTCAGAGAGTAATCACACCCCTTGACTTTTTCTACATTTTGTTGTGTTACAAAGTTTATTTGTCTTTTTTTTTTGTCAGCTATCTACACAAAATACTCTGTGAAAGTGTAAGAAAAATGTGAACGTTGGTAAAAATATATATATACAGTACCAGTCAAAAGTTTGGACACCTACTCATTCAAGGGTTTTTCTTTATTTTTACAATGTTCTACATTGTAGAATAATAGTGAAGACATCAAAACTATGAAATACCACATATGGAATCATGTAGTAACCAAAAAAGTGTTAAACAAATCAAAATATATTTGAGATTCTTCAAATAGCCACCCATTGCCTTGATGACAGCTTTGCACACGCTTGGCATTCTCTCAACCAGCTTCACCTGGAATGCTTTTCCAACAGTCTTGAAGGAGTTCCCACATATGCTGGGCACTTGTTGGCTGCTTTTCCTGCAGTCCAACTCATCCCAAACCATCTCAATTGGGTTGAGGTTGGGTGATTTGTGGATTGCCAGGTCATCTGATGCAGCACTCCATCACTCTTTAAGCATCAGCTCTCAGAGCAGCTCACAGATCACTGCACCTGTAAGTAGCCAATCTGTAAATAGCCCACCCAACTACCTCATCAACATATTATTTATTTTTGCTCCTTTGCACCCCAGTACTGCTACTTGCACACTCATCTTCTGCACATCTATCACCCCCGTGTTTAATTTGCCATACTGTAATAATTTTGCCACTATGGCCTATTTATTGCCTCACCCCCCTTATCCTACCTCATTTGCGCACACTGTATATATAGACTTTCTCTATTGTATTATTGACTGTATGTATGTTTGTCATTTGTGTCGCACTGCTTTGCTTTATCTTGGCCAGGTCGCAGTTGTAAATGAGAACTTGTTCTTAACTAGCCTACCTGGTTAAATAAAGGTAAAATAAAAAAAACTCTCCTTCTTGGTCAAATAGTCCTTACACAGCCTGAAGGTGTGTTGGGTCATTGTCCTGTTGAAAAACAAATTATAGTCCCACTAAGTGCCACTCAGGTGGGATGGTGTATCGCTGCAGAATGCTGTGGTAGCCATGCTGATTAAGTGTGCCTTGAATTCTAAATAAATCACAGACTGTGTCACCAGCAAAGCACCATCACACCTCCTCCATGCTTCACAGTGGGAACCACACATGCTGAGGTCCTCCGTTCACCTACTCTGCATCTCACAAAGACACCGGTTGGAACCAAAAATCTCAAATTTGGACTCATCAGACATAAGGACAGATTTCAACCGGTCTAATATCAATTGCTTGTATTTCTTGGACCAAGCAAGGCTCTTCTTATTATTGGTGTTCTTTAGTAGTGGTTTCTTTTCAGCAATTCGACGCAAGGCCTGATTCACGCAGTCTCCTCTGAACAATTGATGTTGAGATGTCTGTTACTTTAACTCTGAAGCATTTATTTGGGCTTCAATTTCTGAGGCTGGTAACTAATGAACGTATCCTCTGCAGCAGAAGTAACTGGGTCTTCCTTTCATGTGGTGGTCCTCATAAGAACCAGTTTCATCATAGCGCTTGATGGTTTTTCCGACTGCACTTGAAGAAACATTCAAAGTTCTTGACATTTTCCGGATTGACTGACCTTTATGTCTTTAAGAATTGTCTGAGCTGTTCTTATCCTAATATGAACTTGGTCTTTTACCAAATAGGGCTATCTTCTGTAATACACCCCTACTTTGTCACAACACAACTGATTGGCTCAAATGCATTAAGAAGAAAATACATTCCACCAATTAACTTTTAAAAAGGCACATCTGTTGAATTTAAATGCATTCCAGGTGACTACCTCATGAAGCTGGTTCAGAGAATGCCAAGAGTGTGCAAAGCTGTCATCAAAGCAAAGGGGGACTCCTTTGAAGAATCTCAAATACACAAATCCAAATATATTTTATAACCCTTTTTTGGTTACTACTTCCATATGTGTTATTTCATAGTTTTTATATCTTCACTATTATTCTACAATGTAAAAAAAATAAAGAAAAACCGTTGAATGAGTAGTTGTGTCCAAATGTTTGACTGGTAGTGTGTGTGTGTGTGTGTGTCTAATATATACCTACAAATATATGGGGGATTGGAAATGATGCTGACAATTACATTGAGGGAAGCCACAATCTATCTGCAATATAAAAAAATATATATGTATCAAAAAACTGTCACTCGGCCACTTAGGAACATTCACTATCTTCTCACTATCTCCGGTTATTGTCCTACTGAAGGTAAATTAATCTCCCAGTGTCTAGAGGAAAACAGAACGAACCAGGTTTTCCTCTATGATTTTCTGTATAAGCTTCCTTATTTTCACTCTGTTAATTAGGTTGGTATTGTCGAGTAACTACAATGTTGTTGATCCATCCTCAGTTTTGTCCTATCGCAGCTATTAAGCTCTGTAACTGTTTTGAAGTAATCATTGACCTCATGGTGAAATCCCTGAGCGGTTTCCTTCCTCTTCGGCAACTGAGTTAGGAAGGACGGCGATATCTTAGTGGTGACTGGGTGTACTGATACACCATCCAAAGTGTCATTAATAACTACACCATGCTTAAAGGGATATTCAATGTCTGCTTTTTTTTACCCATCTACCAATAGGTGCTCATCTTTGCAAGGCATTGGCAAAAACTCTCTGGTCTTTGTAGTTTGAAATTCATTGCTCGACTAAGGGACCTTACGTGATCTGTACGTGTTGGGTACAGAGATGACGTAATCATTCACAAATAATGTTAACTATTATGGCACACAGAGTGAGTCCATGCAACTTATTATGTGACTTGTTAAGCACATTTTTACTCCTGAACTTATTTAGGCCATAACAAAGGGCTTAGAATACTTATTGACTCAAGACATTTCAGCTTTTCATTTTTATTCATTTGTAAAAAATTAAATAAAACATAATTCCACTTTGACATTATGGAGTATTGTGTGTGTGTGTAGACCAGAGACCAAAAACACTCCATTTTAAATTCCAGCTTTTACACAACAAAGTGTGGAAAAAGTAAAGAGGTGAGAATACTTTCTGAAGGCACTGTATATACCCAGTGATAGGAGTATCTGGAAGGTGGCTAGTTTAAATACCAGGTAGGGTGTCTGAACTGGCAACTGGAGAGATAATGGTTTCAGGTCATAGCTACCATCCTGTCCTACCCAATATATATATATATTTTTTTTTTGGGGGGGGGGGGGTATTTTCTGTCAGGGTTGAATTTGTACCCTTGATCATGTGATAAATCTGTGCCCCATAGTGGCCATGAGTTGAAACTAAACTGCAATAGTGCAATAGGGAAACGCATGAATACAACTGGAGAAGGAAGGGAGCAGAGATGGAGGAGAGCAGAAAGAGATGTATAGTTGTCTGGAAGTTGAGTAGATGGAGATGCAGTCACTGGAGTGGAGCTGGAGCGCTCTAGCCTCTCTTCTCTTCATGGCCTTGTCTGAAATCTGTCTTTCCTACTACTTACTAAAATGACATGCTGTGTACTAATCATACCACATTCTATTTAGAATGTACTGTTTAGTAAAAACGTATGCAGTAAGCAACAAACATGCTACTCAAACATGCTGAGAAGACGTCATCTAATGCGCAATTCCCCACAATTTAGTTTATTTTTGTAGAGCACGTCCCCTATTCTGATTATCAGCTGTTGTCAAACACACTGGAGTGTAAAAAGACGATTATCTTCCTTAGTAGTGTGCTGTGAATTCTACTCGATGAAAAGCCGAAATGAGTATGACATCCTGGCATTTTGGACACGACCCCTCTATCCTTCATTCTGTCTCTCTGGCCCTATCTGTATCTCTCTTTCTCTCTCCTCTCCCCCTCTGCACTCTTTCCTCTCCCCATATAGTTTTTATTTTCTTTCCTTTCTTTCTTTCTCTTTTTATTTATCTTTTCATCTTTTATTTATTTTTTCTTTTCTTCCTTTTAATTTTTTCTTTTTCTTTTTTATCTTCTTTTGTCTCTCTTCTTCTTTGACCTTTTTTCATTTATTTTATTTTTTCTTTCTCTTTCTTATCTTTCCACCTCCCTGGGTTTCGTAGCCCTATTTCGGTCAGTGCTCAGGATGCCCATGGCTTTCTGTCTTCCCCTGGGCAGCACCCAAGATCTCCTTTTCCTTGGCATGTCTCCATTGCTCCGGACATTCCCCTGTCCCCTGGGGGGGCACTAACATAGGCAGACATCTCCACTGTCTAAAAGCGGCTCCACCATTTATTCCGTTCAAGCTCCAACCAGCCATGGCAGAGCAAGGCCACGTCGACAGCTAGGTCTGAGACCGGGCTAGATGGGGTGGCCTGTGTTGGGTGCGAAAATCAACATGCAGTAAAACCCATTCAACACAACACAAGAGTGCTGTGGCAACTCCGAACATTTAGGGTGACAAGCTGGAGAGGCGTTGAGATGGTGTTAGGACAATGGCTTGAATAGCAGGTTTGGGACAACTTTGGACTGTAGTTTTAAAACAGTCAGCTGCTAAAACTTGGTTTTGTGGAACCTTGTACATTGTGATGTTTAGTTTGACAGCCATTGCTTATTTACTCTAACTTGCCTTGAGTAGCTACTCTACAAAGCTGATAATAGTGACTCTGGAAGCCACTGTTCTCAGATGTGGCCCATTCGTAATCAATGTCTGATGTCTACCTCATAGAAATATCTATTTCTATGGTCTACCTCCCCAGGTTTGTGGGCCAGAATCTGATGCGTCTGCAGAAGCTGGGCGTGACCCACATCCTGAACGCGGCGGAGGGCAACTCCTTCATGCACGTCAACACCAACGCAGAGTTCTATGCTGGCTCGGGCATCACCTACCACGGCATCCAGGCCAACGACAAGCCTCAGTTCAACCTCAGTACATTTTTTGAGGAGGGGGCAGACTTCATCGAGAAGGCTCTGGCACACAACAATGGCAAAGGTGAGACTGATTACTCTGGGTTCTCTTTTACCACAGGAGGCTAGCGAGGGGAGGACGGCTCATAGTAAATGATGGAATGGAGTGAATGGAAGGGTATCAAACACATGGAAACCATGTTCCGTTCCAGCCATTACCGCCTGTTGTTACTGAGCTGTTTGTTCGACTAAGTGACAATCCGTTTGGCATTCCATAGTGATGTACATTGAAGAGGCCCAGTTCAATTGACTTCAGGACATGGTTGACTGAGGTGAATTGATATGCCTTTAGCATTGGTCTCCATACGGTCTCTGTCTCTCTTCTACAGTAGGTTGTCTGATGTAAATAATTGGGGGAGCTTTATTTTAAGGTACTGTTTCTACAGGTATTTACTTTGTATGCGTTATTGTGTATTTACCATTTCACCATGTAATTTAGAAGCCAAATACCTGATTTTATTTCTGTACTGTAAAATAGAGCGCCAATCGCCCCTTATTGGTCAAAGAGCAGTATGGTGTTTCCCCTCAGTTTATTTATTTTTTCTCATTTCAAAATATTTGTTCCCCTGGTTAAAACTGTAGACCACCTCTTGTTGCTCCAAGTCTGTTATGAGAAGAGGAGTAACAGAAACGGTCCTTCAGGGTATAACATGTTTAATGATGCATTCTCTGTCACCGGTAAGCGATATTGCTGTAAACGGTTTCTCAGGCTAGTCCTATTGCACATTGCTATATCATCGGATGTTTCGATTAGCAAAATTTGTGGTGATCATAGATGGATCTATTGGACCAAACCAGACACTCCACATTTTTCCAGAGAGAGCAAGCACAGACACCGGTTTGGCACACATCCTTTTTCCTTTGCGCTGTGTTCCAGTAAAATATGCTTAGAAGATGTCACTTCAAGAGGGCCATTTTGATGTGATAAATTACCATGACACTGTTTGAAACCTTGCATTGAACAGCACATTGAATGCGTTTGACAGTACTATTTAAAATATGTGTCGGAGATTTGTAACAGAGCACCAACCAAGACAAAACAAAGGGAAATCTAGCAGGGAAGCCGAACAACAAAAGATAAAGGGAGTGCCATTCACTTCAACCAAACCCCTCTAACTCATACCAGCCTCTGTAGACCGAAAGAACAAGAACAGCCATCCATCTCTGACTACAACTCTGGCTACTCTCTCCCAAAACATTACTGGGGTGTTGACATACCCTCGGGGCCTATTTAATTGGAGCCCTGAACCCTGTGTTTTATGGCATTGATTTAATGTAATCTTTGACACAGCGGAACAATTATAAAGCGTCTTAATTCCCGAGCAATTTGGCAGCAGCAGCGTCTACACCCCAGTCAATCACAGTGGCTACAGTAGAAGAGGAGGAGGACACTTATCTTTCCAACAAGCCGGAACACCAGCTCACTCGGGTGGATATAGTGTCTTGCTGTAACCTTGATCAGTGACATTTTGTGACCCCCTGCTGAGCTGTGGAAAGGTCAGGGACGGAGCTTGTGTGTGTGTGTGTGTGTGAAGCGATGAACAGCTGATTCCGTGTGTTAGTTCTGAGCGTCTACAGTCAGCCCTGGATTGATTGGCGGGAGGCAGGGTGATTGGGGATTGGACAGAGGTCACTTAAATGGCAAGAGCCCCGAGACGCTGGGCGCGGTGTCAGGTTTCAAACACTGCAGAGTCGGCATATCGGAATTGAGCACGAGCAGATTGGCTTCTCAGTGAAGTTGGCACCGTATTCCTCCTGGGGAGTAGGGAGGTCGATAATAAATACATGAGTTGAGGAGTGGGATGTTGAGTGTATTTATGCACACACAAATGCATGCGTAGCTTACATATCCATTGTGTCCATTCCTTCAAGACCACTGATCTGAAAGCATTTGATGGGTTTAAGCAGTATAGTGGAACACTATCCAGTCCTCTCAACTATTAGTGTTCATTAAGGAGTTGAGTCAAGGGGGCCATTGAGGAGAATTGGGATGTAGCCCTGAGTGTCTGTCTGTGTCCATCAGGGAAGGTGTACGTCCACTGCCGAGAGGGCTACAGCCGCTCGCCCACCATTGTCATCGCTTACCTCATGCTGCGCCACAACCTGGACGCCCGGGTGGCGGTTGCCACGGTGAGGCTGAAGAGAGAGATCGGCCCCAATGACGGCTTTCTGCGCCAGCTGTGCCAACTCAACGAGAAGCTGGCAAAAGAGGGCAAGTTGAATGGGGTGATGCCAGTCATGGCTGCCAGGTTAAAGACAAAGTAAGAGAGGGAGAGAGACCCAAACCCTCCTATTCTGCCTTCCATAGGAGACAACCTGACTCAATCCACTCTGACCGCCAAACGTCTCACACACATGCACATACATGTAACATGCATGCACTGTACATACATGATGACAGTCACACAATAACTCTCTCTCACACAAACTCTCCTATCTGTCATGCTTCCGTCCTCTTTCTCACCTTCACTCTGTCTCTCGCTCTCTGTCTCTCGCTCTGCTGGTCTCCTTGGGTACATTTGTCTAAACCCCAACCTGTTCCGATAGTGGGGGAAGAATGTTAGGCCGAGGGGTGGAGGGGTGGAAAAGAGGATACCTGGGGCATGCAGGCATCCATCTAACCATCTTCTCTCTGTAGATTCCATAAGCATACGTCCCACCGCTGGCACACACAACCCCAATGTTTTGTGTGTGAAGTTTTGACTTGACCAATGAAGCATTCCTTAGACCATATGTTTAAAACACTGAACATTGCTCTCTGTGTTCCACTTGGAGCTCTGAAGTCGGAAGAGAGTCGGAAGAGTACAAATAATATATTATAGCACAATCATTAAACAGAATCCCACTGCCGGGACTGTCGGACTACAATGATGTCATGACACCAACAAAATGATCTCTGACCAGTCTGGAATGTTTTGGGACATTTAGACTATTCCTGATTGGGTGTGACAATGAAGCACCCTGACATCACACAAGGAAGTGTCATGGGTAGTGTTGGGTGGGCTAATTTGGTGTATAAAAAAACAAACATTCCATAGAGACTGGCTCCCCAAGATGTCCCCAAGATGTCACAAACACACACACTCATCATGTCTAAGTAGAAGCAACACACACACACACACACACACACACACACACACCATGTCTAAGTAGAAGCAAGCAGCAACACACACACACACACACATCATGTCTAAGTAGAAGCAAGCAGCAACACACACACACATCATGTCTATGTAGAAGCAAGCAGCAACACACACACACATCATGTCTATGTAGAAGCAAGCAGCAACACACACACACATCATGTCTATGTAGAAGCAAGCAGCAACACACACACACATCATGTCTATGTAGAAGCAAGCAGCAACACACACACACATCATGTCTATGTAGAAGCAAGCAGCAACACACACACACATCATGTCTATGTAGAAGCAAGCAGCAACACACACACACATCATGTCTATGTAGAAGCAAGCAGCAACACACACACACATCATGTCTATGTAGAAGCAAGCAGCAACACACACACACATCATGTCTATGTAGAAGCAAGCAGCAACACACACACACATCATGTCTATGTAGAAGCAAGCAGCAACACACACACACATCATGTCTATGTAGAAGCAAGCAGCAACACACACACACATCATGTCTATGTAGAAGCAAGCAGCAGCACACTTTCTTTGTGTGCATTTACAGGGATGGAACCAATTTACAAAGGAAAACGCACTTACCATGCCAGACAGGTACCCACTGCCAATTCCAAAGTGCACATCCGTCGTTGTGTCCATCCCATAGATATACAGCTCCACTGTCAATCAATGCCAGAATTGGCCGTTATATGTCAACTGCCTTGAACCAATATGTGCATACTAATGTTATGCCAATTTGGAGGTGAACTCCCAAGGCTTTTCTGTTTGTCTTTATTAGTACATTGCAGTATACTGTATGTCTCAATGCCCTGCCATCCTATTGAAGTATATATTTAAGCAATAAGGCACGAGGGGGTGTGGTATATGGCCAATATACCACGGCTACGGGATGTTCTTTCGCACAACGCAACCCAGAGTGCCTGGATAAAGCCCTTAGCCGTGGTATATTGGCCATATACCGCAAACCCCCTAGGTGCTTTATTGCTATTATAAACTGGTTACAAACGTAATTAGATCAGTCAAAATAAATGTGGTATATGGTCTAATATACCACGTATTTCAGCCAATCAGCATTCAGGGATCAAACCACCCAGTTTATAATATATGATCACAACCAAGAGAGAAACGTCTCAGAAATGATTATAACCGGTGTTGCACATACAGTTGCACATGAATTGAAATGAATTGTGGAAGGCTCTACAGCTTTCTGAAACAATTTCTGTCTTTAAATGACATTAGAATCAATGGCAAGACCAAAGGCTCCAGGTAAGCTCAGGGGGAGGGGGGGGGGTTTACCCCGGTTTACCCCGGTTTACCCCTCAAATGTCCCTGTTGCATCCGGAGTTGTCTTTGACTTAACTTCATGGTCAAGTGTGAGACAGTCACTGGATCCAGCCCCACTAACAGGGACAGCGAGTCCTAACGAACCATCATCACTCCATTTTGGAAACGATGTACTAAAGAGGGGTCTAGCATAGCCACAGTTAGTTCACCCGGTTCTTCCCATGTGTCAAATCCGATAGAGCTCAGTCGCTCATCATAGAGGCCTACGGGCTTATTGGTGCATCCATGGGTGGAATGAATAGAAGTGGAAATAGTTCTCTCTGTCTGAGAAAATGAACTCTGAAAACGAGGTTACGTTATGTCATACGGCATCATCTATTCCTCATTTTATACATCTATATACATAGAAATATTATACATGTATATACATATTTAAGCATTGACATATATGAATGTAGAGCAATGTGTCTATAATGTGTAAGTATCGTTAGTACATGTGTATATCACTGTAGCACTTCTACTGTAGTTCTTATGTCAACATTAGATCACTCAGTCCTCTACTAACTCTTCTACATTCCTCCTATATTCCAATATCTGTATTTAAAGATGCCTTCATGCTTTTCCCTCTGCGTTCTGTTGGGGATATACATGGAGATCAATGGAGGGATTGTAGATCTATTTTTATTTGAATCTATTGATTCTGTGACTCATGCTGATGACTGATGGGATGTTCTCTCTGACTCGGATGCTCTATACTCTGACCCCAGCTTAACTTATCATTGACAAGTCAACGAGGAGGCTGGTGGGAGGAGCACTATGAGCACGGGCTCATTGTAATGGCTGGAATGGAATGGTATCAAACATATGGAGGTCCATGGATTCCATTCCAGCCAATACAATGAGCCCGTCCTCTTATAGCACCAGCCTCCTCTGTCACACTACTATTTATAAGCACCATCATGAAAACTGCACAAAATTGCATTTTTTTCCCCCCCTAATTAATCCATTTTAAAAACAAAACGATATTCCGGAAGGATCTCTATAACATTCCTGTATGATCTGGAGAACAACCTAACCCACTGTAGTTACTGAGAACCTTTTATGCCGTCAACACAAACGTATTTCATAGATTTCCTGTGCCAAGCAGCCTATAGTAGCTGTTTGACTGGCTTTGTTTTCTCTGTTGTTCTATCAGGCCAATATACCATGAGGCTGTTTTCCTACTGACCAACAATAGACAACAAGACACTGTTGGAGACATTTAAAAAAAAAAAAAATTGGGAGGGGGTCATTCAAACCTTATTGATTACAAATGAAAGGTTCAGCTATTTAACCCATTTGGAGAATTTTGGTGTATTGTTCTAAGATGAGGGTTATTATTTATTTGTTTCAGCATTTTAACTGCCTACAGCCTAGCGATAGTCCTTTTTTTAGTATTTGCTTTACCACAAATTAGGTTAAAGGGTTAACATTATAACATGCATAAGGGGTTGTAAAATACATTGAACCAGATCCATAGATCAGCATCAAACACACCCTTCTGTTAATGTGTTGAAGGATAGGGAAAACAGTGTCCCCTGCTGTTTCAAATGTTTTTGCACAATTTATTAAATAATGGTAATGCTGTTAAGCTGACACTTTATTTGCCAATTATCGTTACTCCTGGTTTCTGCTGTGTCTATTATACAGTTGAGGTTATTGTAAAACATGGACTGAAGTGGGACCATTTTTCTTGTCTATTTTTGAATGATATGTCATTGATGTACTGCAGGGGGAGGCAACCCTGGTCCTCGAGTGCTGCAGGCACGTTGTGTTTTTGATTTACCAACCTGGAAGACCAGGTGTGTTGAATTTAGGTAATCACTGAACTGATCAGTTAGGCCTGTTGGCCAGGTGTGGTGCCTTGTTGCCTTGTTGGAACAAAATCCTGCAGTACCTGCGGCCCTCCAAGAACAGGGTTGCCTAACCCTGATGTACTGGATATTCACTCTTGAATATAATATACTATTGAATTGTCAATGTGTTAATGTTACAACATCTCTGTGCTTATGGTTTTGCTATGTGTTGTAATGTCAGGAATGGGAAATGTGATATTCCTCATCTATATGAGGGATATTTCCAGTCACCTCAAATTATTGGCACCCTTGATAAAGATGCTCAAACATTTTGAAATTATTGTATGATCTGAGTAAGTAAGAGTAAGAGATTTTTAACAAAAATAATACAAAAAAAGTATTTAAAAAAAAAATAGGCATCTGACCATAGCACCGGTTTTAATCTACTTGACAATTCCGTTTAGCAAGCTCATACTGTACCTAGTGTAAAATATGGTGGTGGGTCGTTGATGTTATGGGGCTATTTTGCTTCCACTGGTCCTGGGTCATCATGAACCTTACCCATTACCAGGACATTTTAGCCCACAATATTGTTGCTTCTACCAGAAGGCTGTGGATCTTCCAGCAAGACAATAACCCCAAGCACACATCAAAATAGTTAATTGACCACAATATCAACATTTTGCAATGGCCATCTGTCTCCAGACTTGAACCCCATTGAAAACCTGTGGTTTGAATAAGAGCAGGGGAAGGATATCAAGGATCTGGAAAAACTCTGTATGAATGTCTGAATGGTCTCAGATCCCTCCCAACATGTGTTCTCCAATGTCATGAAGCTTTTTTCTAACATGTTTTGTGTTGTAATCCTCGCAAGGGGAGGGTGCTGGAGTACTGAAAACAGGGGTGCCAATCATTTTGACATATATATTTTAGATTACTTGTTAATAAACAAAATCTCTTTCTCTGACCAATTGTTAGTATAATATAATCTCCCTGATGTTTTGAGCATATCAGAATTTGATATCTTTCTTTTTGCTCATCTTTACCACTGGTGCTAATAAGTTCGGAGGTATTTTACAGTAACTGCACTCTGGCCATTGTGAGTCACTGCATTTTACCATAACGAAAGGTATTTAATCAGCCCTATAGTAATGTAGTATCTTTGTGTGTTCAAGTATGCTGTTTGTAAAGAGAAAATGAAATAATGGGTATGGTTTTATTGTTAATGTGCATTTCAATGATCACCGTGTGTGTGTGTGGTGTTACCCACTGGGCACAGACGTCAGTTCAACGTCTAGTTTTGATTTGCATTTGGTTGAGTTGTCAACGAACGTGAATTCAACAACAAATGTCACCATGTCATTGGATTTAGGTTAAAAGTCGAGTGGAAACCAAATGAAATTCCCTTTGGATTTGAAAAAATAAAAGTAAATCAGTTTTCCACGTCATCACAGATTTTTGGAGAATTTATTCAACCAGTTTTTGCCCAGTGGGTAGTTTCTTGTCTCATACTTTGATTATTTTGCTGTACTAATAAATGCTGCTCTTTTTATTATAAACACTCAACAGTTAATATGCCGACGCCGCCTTCCCCAAGTTTCCCTTCACTTTCACTGAAATGTCTTCCATCTTTCCAACCCCATCTGATTTACCTTCAGATAGACATAAAGGTGATTGATATCTTAAGGTTAAAGGTCACTGATATATTTTTCCTACTCCGTTGCCATTGTGGCCCCCTCCATTACGTTCCCTACAGGCGTTAAAGAGTAGCAGGAGATTTAGCACAAATTACCCCACACTGCCTGGCTTCCACAGCCCAGTTATCCTTGCACGTTCTCACAATGTTGCATTCATGTTTTATTAATGTCACTGAGGATTTCCACTATCAACAATATTTGGTTGTTTTGTGTTGGGTTCATTCCGATCTGTCCCTTTTCATACTAACAGTAGGTGGCACTGCCTGGAGATGGAACAGGATACGCATCACAGGAAATGCATCATGACATTAATGACACAGAATCCCACCCAAAAGCCTTACACTGAAGATAGAGATTGATTCTATATTTTAGTTCTGTGTACTTACTTCACACAGTATGGAAGGACGGCTCCCTTGCAGACGGAGATGACGCTGTTTGTTGAAGTACACTTGGTTTTAAATTGTAATGTTATTTTTTCTTACCTTGAAAAGTCGACTCTTTCTTGTGTTAAACAATAAATGGCTAAGATGTTAACCTTGTTTTGGTTCATGGCTGATTTTTATAGGTTGCTGTATAATGATAAACAGTATTTTTTTTTTCTCCACAAAGAAACCCCAGTTGTTTATCTTGATATAGTTCATCTTTAGATATTCTCCATTTCGTGTCTTTGCTCTTTTCTCTGTGATTTCGGTCAAATCAATTACCTTGTAAACATGATAAAATATACTGTATTTTATGGCCGCAATTGCAAAATACTATAATAACTCATAATTTCATGTTTTCCTGGTAGAGCGGATCCAAGTAGATCCATGCATGAGAACGACTCATTTTGGTGTGGCTTGCATGACAATACCCTATTACTGGAGCATTTTCCATCATATGCTGCTGTAAGCTATCCCATCCTTTGCCTTCATGGCCCCTTGATTACCACAGCAGAGAAGAATGCATTTAGGAAAACAGAGAACACAATAGCTCCAAATCACTCGAGGCCTCAAATTCAACTCTGGACCTTGAAGCCAGTTCCACTGCTTTTACTATTCCCCTCTAACCAGGGATCGATTTTTAGACCTGGGACACCAGGTGGGTGCAATTAATTATCAGGTAGAACAGAGAATCGGCAGACTCCGGACCTCGTAGGGTTAGAGTTGAATACCCCTGCACTAGAGTATACGCAGCAGAGACAACACCACGACCATCCACGTGATATGACCTGGGCCGAGACTGGATCAAACCAAGCAAAAAACAAATGGCCAAATGAAAATGCTGATCAAACCGAATACGCATTTTCAAAGGCCCTAAGAAGTGCTTACTTGAGAGCTACTTTGGAATATTTTATGATCAGGCTTTGGTGTTTTTAGCCCTGGAAAATAGACTACATTCCTCACTCTAAAACCCTTCTAGCTTGGCAATAAAGTAGTCATAGTTGTCAGCCCTGTATCGCTGACACGTTAGACAGGAGCAATATAGCACACTACCCTAGTGCATTATTTTACTGGCTCAGTCTGTTCCACGCTTCAGCTAAATGAACTTTGGACAACAATGAACACACTGCTGTGTTTCTCCAGTGCAACAGCTGTGATACACATTTCTACTGGGGAGTTCTTTGTGATAAACCTGTCAATCCAGTGTTGGCACTATGACGAACCAGCACAGCTTGCCACGTTGGTGAGGTGACACTGGCCCAATGTGACTTCCTCTCTTCAATTCTGATCTCTCTTTCACTAATTGGTCTGTGTTTGTCTTTTGACCAATCACATCAGATCTATTCAGAGCTGATCTGATTGGTCAAAGACTAATTAGTGAAAAGAAAAAAAAGATCAGTATTGGGCTGCCAGTCTAAACACAGCCTAACTACAGGATTCTACTTCCTGAATGACATTGTATCACCTGACCATTAGATGGAGACAAACTTAGATGGAGCCTTGTTGAAACAAAAAAAAGCCTCCACATCTCTCTCTCCCTCCCTCCCTGGGATCCTGAGTGGCGCAGCGGTTATAGGCACTTCATCGCTGTGCTAGAGGCGTCACTACAGACCCGGGGTCGATTCCGGGCTGTATCACAACTGGCTGTGATCTGGAGTCCTATAGGGTGGCGCACAATTGTCCCAGCATCGTCCGGGTTAGGGGATGGTTTGGCCGGGGTAGGCTGTCATTGTAAATAATAATTTGTTCTTAACTGACTTGCCTAGTTAAATAAAGGTTCAAAATAAGTTGTGAAGCCTTTTCACACAGCGAGACAGCAGCCCTGATTTGATCTAAATGCTCTTTTAGGTTTAACAACATTGAAGCAGCACACACCCGGTGATGGAGCCTCTCAAACAGCATGTGTCCACCAGGACTCAAATCAATTGGACCGATTTTGATTCTGCAGAGACTCCCCGCTCTCACTGCGGCTGCTTGCACTCTGCAATTACTGCAGCCCAGCTGTAACAGTCCCCAGGGGGCCACATATCCAGGGCCCCTGCCGAAGAAACAGGCGGGGAAAGAGTCCAGGAGGGAGAGCGGAGGTCAGTGAGTAGCAGGAGTAAAGTGGAAGGATTATGTGTTGGATGTAGCAGTTTATGGATCTTTGCGGCTCAGTGTAAATCCAGGATGGCTGTATCCGGAATCTCATCAATAATCGAGTGTCATTCAGCTATTTGCTAGTGGTACCACAGATAGAACAATGAGACCGATATTTCACTGGATGTATGAATGTGAAGCCTCCGACTTGCCACGGATGTCCATTCAATATTTATTCCACGTCGGTTCACATTGAAGTGACGTGGAAACAACGTTGTTTCAACCAGTGTGCCCAGTGGACTCATTCCTTTTGCTGTATTAGGGAATCAGATACTCTGAAGATGGATCGGAATGCTGGAAGAGAGAGACTTGTCAACAGAAACCAGTGGTGGCTGCTGAGAGGAGGACGGCTCATAACGTCTGGAACGGAGCAAATGGAATGGCATCAAACACTAGCCATTATCACGAGCCCGTCCTCCCCAATTAAGGTGCCACAAACCTCCTGTGACAGAAACATTCCCCCGTATAGAGCTGTCATTACATCACCATCAACCCAGCGTGTGTTCAGACTAGGATTCATCTTTTGTGCAAGTTTTATGTGAATATTTATTAGCTTAGGGAGGAGATGCTTCAGTGGTGCAGTATACTAGTCATATATGTAAATATCATGGGTTTCAACCTAAGACAATTATCAATGGGTCGTTCCCATAATTCCATCAAGTAAAGATGTCAGGTGTCTTTTGAAATGTTTATCTTTAGTTGACTCATTTATCCCTTTCCCCTCAGGTTTATTGAGTCAGAATAACAGAGGGACAATTTCCAAATTCAAAAGGAACTCTGCGTTCTCAGTGAAATCCACATTTGGGTTCACCCAACATCCAACCGCTCCGTTCTGAATTCCTTCTTTGCAGCGATACTGTAGGTTCTCGTGTAATTATTTACAGATTTTTTATTTTTCACGTAGGCCTTTCCGCTTTTATCTTTGTCCTCTTTTTAATGACTTTATGCAATTAAAAGCACATGATGCTCCCCTTTACTCCTCGGCCTAATACTCCACGGTGCTCACTTCACAAAAAAAACAGAGGGATGAGGGGGAGAGAGGGAGGAAAGAGGGGGGAAATGCACATCTGTGGCGCAGCGCTAATTATTGGGAAATATCGTAGAGAATGGGGTTTGTAATGGATGGCCCTCAGATCCTCTTCCAACTGCCTGTGCCCGTGGTGGTGTTGCTCTTTTCATCTCCTCCTGCTCTGTTGTTTTACAGCGCTATGTGGATCCTGTGGGGCCGAGCCAAGCACGTCTGTCTGATGTTTATTAAGGCGAAAGAAGAAACTGTCATGTCAGGCTTGACACAAGATGGCCGCCATGCTCTTTGGAACGCCCCATCCCCTTTAGAACTGGGGTGAGAGCATAGAATACAGATGTAGGATCTTAATTTGATCACTTTTGTTGCTGATAACTTTGGAAAATAGAAACTTGTGGTGTATTCAAGGTTTAAAAAGGCTTCTAAAGTTTGTAATTTTCACTTTCAAATGTCGGACTTGATTAGCCCTAACGAAAAAAGTATCCACGCATACAAAAAGTTTCCATGAATTATAATCCACATAATATTTCACACTTCCTGTGGCTGCAGGATTATTTTCCTTCTGTAAAAAACTGGTTCAAATTAAGATCCTACATCTGTATTGCCCCCCCCACAAAACAGTAAGGAAGAGAGAAAAAAATATGTTTTTTCTGCCCTATGAGGGAAAGCGCAGGGGAGTGTATATCTCCATCTTGGCTGTGGTGGGATGTCTGTTATTCTTTCCAAATGTTTTCATTAGATTTGTGTTGGGAAACATGCAGAGTAATGGTAATAATACTGGCAGACAGCAGTAATAATATTGATCGATTAACGTCATAGGGAACCAGTGAATTATTGCGGGAGAGCAAACATAATGTAGTCAAATGATCCACATACATAACATCCACATGAAAAGCTTGCTGTTCTGGGGTACTGTAATAACATGTCATATAGAGGAGACTGGGGTGATTTTGTCAGACTGGCTCCGTACATGGCTTACATAACCTCATGGACTAGGTAAGCCTTATATAGCGTGTGTTTGGAGACCAATTGTGTAAAGTGACATTGAGTACTACTTACATTAAATTACTCTGGATGGCTTGGTGTGCGTGTGTGTACCACCCAAATAACATAAAATAGATTCAAAGTTGGCTTGACAGGATGATGATGTTGGCTAAAATACAAAGTACATCTGAAAGTGAACAAGAAAGTTACAAAATATACTTCAGGGTATATAAAAATATATATCCTGTGTTTGCACACTATTATTGCCCCTGGTTGTGAAAAGGACTTCTCTGGTCTATAGGGTAACAGGCAACATTCTTGCAAGATGTATTCATAGCATGACCAAAGAGATGTTTGCTATACATGTACTGTTTTTCTTTATTGTCACCTACAGTGCCTTCGGGAAGTATTCAGACCCCTTGACTTTTTCCACATTTTGTTACGTTACAGCCGTAAACTAAAATGGCAATCTACACACAATACCCCATAATGACAAAGCGAAAAAGGGTTTTTAGACATTTTTTGCTAATGTATACAGTACATATAAACATACAAATATATACCTTATTTATGTAAGTATTCAGACCCTTTGCTATGAGACTCAAAATTGAGCTCAGGTGCATCCTCTTTCCATTGATCATCCTTGAGCCGTTTCTACAACTTGATTAGAGTCCACCTGTGGGAAATTCCATTGATTGGACATTATTTGGAAAGGCACACACCTGTCTATATAAGGTCCCAGAGCTGAGAGAGCATGTCAGAGAAAAAAACCAAGCCATGAGGTCGAAGGATTTTTACATTTTATTTCACCTTTATGTAACCAGGTAGGCCAGTTGAGAACAAGTTCTCATTTACAACTGCAACCTGGCCAAGGTAAAGCACAGCAGTTCGACACATACGACAACAGAGTTACACATGGAATAAACAAACATACAGTCAATAAAACAATAGAATACAGTGGCGAAGTAATTACAATATAGCAATTAAACACGGTAGATGTGCAGAAGATGAATGTGCACGTAGAGATACTGGGGTGCAAAGGAGCAAAATAAATAAATAAATACAGTATGGGGATGAGGTAGTTGGATGGGCTGCTTACAGATGAGCTATGTACAGGTGCAGTGATCTGTGAGCTGCTCTGACAGCTGGTGCTTAAAACTAGTGAGGGAGATATGAGTCTCCAGCTTCAGTGATTTTTGCAGTTCATTCCAGTCATTGGCAGCAGAGAACTGGAAGGAAAGGTGGCCAAAGGAGGAATTGGCTTTGGGAGTGACCTGTGAGATATACCTGCTAGAGCACGTGCTACGTGTGGGTGCTGCTATGGTGACCAGTGAGCTTAGATATGGCGGGGCTTTACCTAGCAGAGACTCGTAGATGACCTGGAGCCAGTGGGTTTGGCGACGAGTATGAAGCGAGGGCCAGCCAACGAGAGCATACAGGTTGCAGTGGTGGGTAGTATATGGGGCTATGGTGACAAAACGCATGGCACTGATAGACTGCATCCAATTTGTTGAGGAGAGTGTTGGAGGCTATTTTATAAATTACATCGCCGAAGTCGAGGATTGGTAGGATGGTCAGTTTTACGAGGGTATGTTTGGCAGCATGAGTGAAGGATGCTTTGTTGCGAAATTGGAAGCCTATTCTAGATTGGAGATGCTTTTGGATTGGAAATGCTTAATGTGAGTCTGGAAGGAGAGTTTATAGTCTAGCCAGACACCTAGGTATTTGTAGTTGTCCACATATTCTAAGTCCGAACCGTCCAGAGTAGTGATGCTGGACGGGCAGGCAGGTGCGGGCAGTGATTGGTTGAAGAGCATGCATTTAGTTTTACTTGCATTTAAAAGCAGAGTGGGTGGCCCAAGGGAATGCCTGCTTCTCTGTTATACTCACCTGCTACCTTTACGTGACAAGCCGTGGCATGACCTCCTTTATTATTCTGGCTTATATTTAGCCTTTATTGCAGGGCTCCCCAACTGGCGGCCTGTGGGCCGTATTTGGCCTGCAGTGGTTTTATTTGGCCCGCCAAGATTTCTGAGCAAATAAAATGATAAAACGTTTTTAAAAGTATTATAATATATATTTTGGGGGGACATAAAAGACTCTAAAAACACCAAAACGAGCTTCAAGTGATTTTAGATTAGTAAATCTCTTCCCAAGTATTCCAACACATAATAGAGAGACGTGATCAATTACAAATGTAAGCAAGGTTTGAAATTATTATGTTTTAGTCAAACATTACAGTATATCTGTTTGGGCTTCTTACAGTCAATATGCTGTCTACAAATGATTTGTAATTATAAACTGGGTGGTTTGAACTCTGAATGCTGATTGGCTGACCGCTGTGGTATATCACGGGTATGACAAAACATTTATTTTTACTGCTGTAATTACGTCGGTAACCAGTTTATAATAGCGATAAGGCACCTTGGGGTTTTGTGGTATATGGCCAGTATACCACGGCTAAGGGCTGTATCCAGGCACTCTGCATTGCGTCGTGCAGAGAACAGCCCTTAGTCGTGTAATATTGACTAAATATTCCACCCCCTCGGGCCTTATTGCTTAATTATGTTCTGGCCCCCCGACCAATCGCTCAAGAAAAAAGACGGCCTGCGGCTGAATCTAGTTGATGATCCCTGCTTTATGGCATTAGATACCAGAGCTGGAGAGTGTTTTAACATGCTTGTTATCTCGTTTTATTAATCCTGTAAAAAGGCAAAACAGTGAGGCGGTTTCTCAGAACGGCTCTAAGAAGAATGCTGTTTGTACTTTCATGGCTAATTAGAATACCTAGCTATGTATTCTGGGAGATTATGACACTCCATTGGAATGTGTTAACATTTCTCTGGGTTCTTATTCATTGATATGTACCATGCTTCCTATAGTTAAGATTCAGGCGGGCCATGCTGCTAGTCCTTATACTTTCTCAATTTGGCTTTGGGTGTATACTGTGCTCCCTATATTTGCTCAGGTTGGCTTGGGCAAGGAATATTGAAAGCTTGAAAAAACACAGTCAGGGAATATTTGGCAGGAGAAGAAATACTTTGGAAATACCACGTCATACATTGGACCAGAGGGTTCAATAACAACATTTCCTGGATCGTGTTAGCTTAGTGAAAAAGGACAAATTCAGTATCTCTCTGGCATACCACAGGCATACCACTATATGGACACACACACATGAAAAAATAATACAGTTTACTATAGAATACTACAGTACTTACTATAGAATTCTGTAGTAAACTGTAGCATACTGTAGAATACTATACTACACACTGTAGTATCCCTCGATCATGTGTAGTACTTACTATAGAGTGTGCTACAGTATTATCCACCCAAAAAACACATACTACAGCAATGTCCGCAAAAACACTACAGTTTGCAAAAACAGTAAACTTCTTTGACTATAGTAAAAACTACAGTATTTAATTAGCATATACCCTGCCCATTCATCTCCCCCATATCGGAATTTGTGCCACCCATAAGTGAGAAACCTACATGCCCAGTATACAGCATTATTGTGTTCCCTACAGGTTATAGAAAAGAGCAGAAGCTCTGAACTGTCCGTTCATACCCCAGTCCTACCTACAGGTAATGGAAAATGTTATCTTTTAGTATTTCTGAAGGAGAATGCCTCTACTTTCTATTGTATGTCAAAAATAATAAAACAATTTAGTAAATACTACAGTAATTTCTGCAAAAAACACTACAGTAAATATTATCATATACTACAATCTGCAAAAACCCTACATTAACCATTATAGAATATAATACAATTGTATTTTACTACTGTATTATACTATAGTTAACTGTAAATACTTCAGTAAAGTGAGCAAAAACACTAACGTGAATGCCACAGTGCATATAGTGCATTCGGAAAGTATTCCGACCTCTTGAATTTATCCACATTTTGTTAAGTTACAGCCTTATTCTAAAATTGATAGAATAGTTTTTGTTACTCATTAATCTACACACAATAGCCCATAATGACAAAGCGAAAACAAGTATTTAGAAATGTTAGCAAATTTATTACAAATAAAAAACATGAATATCTTATTTACATAAGTATTCAGACTCTTTGCTATGAAAAATTGAGCTCAGGTGCATCCTATTTCCATTGATCACCCTTGAGATGTTTCTACAACTTGATTGGAGTTCAGCTGTGGTAAATTCAATTGATTGGACATGATTTGGAAAGACACACACCTGTCTATATAACATCCCACAGTTGACAGTGCATGTCAAATAAAAAAACCAAGCCATGAGGTCGAAAGAATTGTCCGTAGAGCTCCGAGACAGGATTGTGTCATGGCACAGATCTGGAGAAGGCTACCAAAAACCTTCTGCAACATTGAAGGTCCCCAAGAACACAGTGACCTCCATCATTCTGTAAAATGGTATGGAATCAGCATGATCCCTCTGTCGAAGACAGTTAGAACTTCTTTTTTGATATTTTCAAAGGTATTGTAAACAAACACGCCCCCATATAGAAAATGAGAATTAAAAACAGGTTAATCCCCAGGTTTGACCTTGATCTTGCAGAGTTACTCCAACTCAAGAATTGCATTTGGCGAAAGGCTCGGCACAAGCATACTCAGGCTGACTGGCTCTCGTTCAGGCAAATGAGAAATAAGTGCACTCAGGCTATCCGGAAGGCCAAAGTTAGTTACTTCAAGGACCACTCTCTCTGTGGCTCTAACCCCAAGAAGTTCTGGAAAACGGTTAAAGACCTGGAGAATAAACCCTCCTCTTCACAGCTGCCCATGTCCCTTAATGTTGATGATGTGGTTGTTACTGACAAGAAGCACATGGCTGAGCTCTTTAATCACCACTTCATTAAGTCAGGATTCCTATTTAACTCAGCCATGCCTCTTTGCCCATCCAACATTTCCTTATCTCCCACCCCTTCTAATTCGACTATCCCCGATGCTTCTCCCTCTTTTTCCCCTGCCCCTCTACAAAGTTTCTCCCTGCAGGCAGTAACTGAGTCCGAGGTGCTAAAGGAGCTCCTGATACTCAGATGGTTTAGACCCTTTCTTCTTTAAGGATGCTGCCCCTATCATCGCCAAGCCTATCACCTACCTTTTTAACCTGTCTCTCCTTAAGGGGGAGGTTCCCATTGCTTGGAAGGCAGCCATGGTTCAACCTTTATTTAAAGGAGAGATCAAGCTGATCCTAACTGTTATAGGCCTTTCTATTTTGCCCTGTTTATCAAAAGTGTTTGAAATATGAAAGTGTGAATATATGGATAAAAACTGCCAACGCTGATGTATTTATGCTTTCTGAAACCTGGCTTAAAACATCTTTTACAGACAAAAATATAGGCTTAAATGGTTACAATGTTTTTCCTACAGATCGTAAATCTAACGGTGAAGGTGTTGCTGTATACGTAAAAGACAAGTTATCGGTGGTCGCTCTGACTCCTGTTACTAAACCTAAGCAATTTGAGTATCTGTCTTTGTTTCAAATATTTTTATTGAACACACACAAGAATGGTGTATATGTATAAAAGGCAGGTATACAATTCTTATCTAAACATAAAAGAGCAGACAGGAACAACAAGACCCAGAGTTCTGGGTACAAAACAAATATTACAAACCAAGACATACAGACCAATAACATGTAGAAAGAAAGAGGGTAGATGTCACCCCCCCCCCCCCCCCCCCCCCCCCCCCCAACTGCTCAGGTGGAAGGGCCAGCACACGCTGCCCTAAGGGATTCAAATATTACAATTGAGAGTGGGTTAATAAGTACAAATTCACAGCGCCGACTCGTCCAGGTAGGAGAGGAGAGGCTGCCAGATTTGATCAAATGTTGATAATTTATTGTTCAGAATATATCTAATTCTTTCTAAGTGTACAGTGTTTGCCAATTCACTGAGACTTAATTTGGTAGAGGGCGCTTCCCTCCTTTTCCAAAACAACAAGATTCGTTTTTTTTCCGAAATGAGACTGTAAGAGATGAGTTGTTTTTGGGGGTTGGTTAATCCGTTTAGGGACTCAGATACTCCCAGGATTATCAGAAGCGCGTCTGGATCTATTGAAGTCTCCAAAACTTCAGAGAGGATCCCAAAAATTCCACACCAATAACCATGCAAGCTAGAGCATAGGGCAAAGCAGTGGAGTAGTGTACCCTGCGCAGCCTGACATTTATTACACATAGGGGATGTGTCAGGAAATATCCTATGCAGTTTAGTTTTGGAATAGTGTAATCTGTGTAATACCTTGAATTGTATGAGACGATGTCTGGAATTAATGGAGCATGTGTGGATATACTCCAAGCTCTCTTCCCAGTCTGCCACCGAGATGTCAGTCCCTAGTTCTTCCTCCCATTTTGCCTTAATGGCATCTGTAGAAGGTGTGCTAACAGATTGAAAAGCATCATATAGAAGCGATATCAGTTTGTCTGAGGTGGGGCATATTTTTATGCGTCCGTCAGACATGGAAGGTTTAGCATTCCCAAATGTTGGGAGGTGTTTTCTAACATAGTCTCTAATTTGTAGGTATCTGAAAAAAGTACTTCTGGGAAGATTATAAGTTTCCCTCAGCAACTCAAAGGAAGCAAAGGTCCCTTCTATATATAAATCCCCTATGGTACTTATCCCCAACTCTCCCCATCGTTCAAAGGTGTTATCAAGGTTAGAGGGGGCAAAGGAGGGATTCCTGGAGACAGGGAACATGAATGACATTGGTCTAAGCTCAAAGTGGACTTTAATTTGCTTCAAGATTAGGACTGTGCTATGTATAATAGGATTGTTACAATAAAGTGACATCTCCAGATTGACAGCCCCAATAGAGAAGGGGTGAGACTCCTCACGCTCTATACTAAGCCAGCTGCATGATGGAAGTGTGTCATCCAGCAGAAACGTAACAGCACGGAGGTTAGCGGCCCAGTAATAAAATATACAATTTGGGAGAGACAGTCCTCCTTCCATCTTGGATTTACAGAGGTGTTCTTTTTACCTATCCTGTGTGTTTTATAATCCCAGATGAAAGGATTGATAATTGAGTCCAGTTGTTTATGAAAGGATTTAGGTATGAATACTGGGATGTTCTGGTATAGGTAGAGCAGTTGTGGGAGGAAGACCATTTTAATGGCATTAATTCTTCCGAGCAGAGAAATTGGGAGAGTTCTCCAAAATTGTATGTTTGCCTTGAGTTTTTGCATCAGAGAGGGTAAATTCTCTTTAAATAGTAAGGAGTATTGTTTGGTAACTACAATTCCTAGGTAGGTACATTTTTCTGAAGATAGCCAGCAGGTGTTTTGCAACCGTATGGGCATTAATTCACTCTTGTTCCAATTTATTCTGTATCCCGAGAAGGTACCAAACAAATTGATCACATCAAGAATAGCTGGAATACTAGCCTGGGCTTCTGTTACATAGAGGAGGATGTCATCTGCGTATAGGGAAATCTTATTTAGAGTATCTTTAGTATTATAGCCGTGTATTGCTGCATGAGATCTAATCGCCTGAGCGAGAGGTTCGATAATTAGGGCGAAGAGCATAGGCGACAGTGCACAACCATTGCCTTGTCCCTCTGTAAAGGTTAAATCGGGGCGACAATGATTGGTTAGTGAGTATTCTCGCACAGGGGTTCCTATATAAAAGCTGGTTCCAATTTATGAACCCATCTCCAATATTACATTTCTGTAGGACCTTGAATAGATAGGGCCACTCAACTTGGTTAAAGGCCTTTTCGGCGTCAAGAGATATAACGGCAAGGTCCACGTTGGGTAACCTCTGAGAATACATAATGTTGAAGAGGCGCCTGAGATTGAAGAATGAGTTTCTGTTAGGGATAAAGCCGGTCTGGTCCGAATGGACCAATTTGCCAATTAAAGTGCTAAGCCTGTTAGTCAGAGTTTTTGCTCAAATCTTTTGGTCTGTATTAAGGAGAGATATTGGTCTGTATGACCTTACCTCTTCCGGATCTTTACCCTTCTTATGTATAACTGTAATGAACGCTTCATCCAAAGTAGATGGGAGAGCTCCATCCTCATTGGCCTGAACCAACATTTTGTGCAGGTAGGGAGAGAGCATGTTGCTGAATATTTTATAGAATTCACCAGGGTATCCATCTGGGTACCACTCTTTACCACTCTTTACCACTCATTGCCACTCTGTAGAGATTTAATTGTTTCTCGAATTTCTTCAAGAGATATTTCCTTATTCAGGAAGTTAGAATCTTCCTGGTTCAGGGCAGGAAGATTACAGTCCTCCAAAAAGTTTTGCATAATTAAGGGGTTAGGATCCGCTTTAAATGTATATAGAGTCTCATAAAACTGACGGAATCTGTCATTGATGTCTTTGGGAGAAGAGAGTAATTCCCCAGATGCAGATTTAACTTTGTGAATCATTCGGTCATTTTTTCGAAGTTGTCTGGCGAGTAATTTGTGTGGTTTGTCACCAAACTCAAAATATTTTTGCTTGGCATAGAGAAAAGATTGAGCAATTTTAGCTAAAAGAAACTGATTATATTAACATTTTAAAGAGGTAATTTTTTTTAATGTTTCTTCATAGATGGATAGCTAGCATTCTCCCTATCCAGTAAGTGAATTTGTCCCTCCAGTTCTTCCAGTTTTCCTCTGTTTTGCCTACTCCTGGCAGTGTGAAAGGAGATGATACAGCCTCTCAGATAAGCCTTCAGTGTTTCCCACAATAATGCTGAGGAAGTCTCTGTGTTGTCGTTGGTATCAAAAAAAAGTAATTCGGTCTTTAAGATGTTCACAAAATGTTGGTTCTGTGAGGAGCTGACCCTCTTGTTTGGTACAATGTCACCCAATCTCAGGGAGAAGGTGAGTGGACTGTTTAATGTTGTGTAAGTTGTTTTGTCTGAAACGTTGTTCCCCCTGCTGCTATTGGACCAGATCTCTCTTGGAAAAGAGATGTTATCTCAATGAGAAAAACCTGTATAAATAAAGGTAAAAAATTAATTAATTAAAACTTGTCAATAATCAACTGACTGGCTTTCTTGATGTCTATAGTATTCTCTCTGGTTTCTGCTCAGTTTATGGATGTGTCACTGCAATCTTAAAGGTCCTCAATGATGTCACCATTGCCCTTGATTCTAAGCAACGTTGTGCTGCTATTTTTATTGACTTGGCCTAAGCTTTTGACACGGTAGACCATTCCATTCTTGTGGGCCGGCTAAGGAGTATTGGTATCTCTGAGGGGTCTTTGGCCTGGTTTGCGAACTACCTCTCTCAAAGAGTGCAGTGTATAAAGTCAGAAAATCTGCTTTCTCAGCCACTGCCTGTTACCAAGGGAGTACCAAAAGGCTCAATTCTAGGCCCTACGCTCTTCTCAATTTACATCAACCACATAGCTCAGGCAGTAGGAAGCTCTCTCATCCATTTATATGCAGATGATACAGTCTTATACTCAGCTGGCCCCTCCCCGAATTTTGTTTTAAATGCTCTACCACAAAGCATTTTTAGTGTCCAAGAAGCTTTCTCTATCCTTAACCTTGTTCTGAACACCTCCAAAAAAATGTGTTTTGGTAAGAAGAATGCCCCTCCTCCCACAGGTGCTATTACTACCTCTGAGGGTTTAGAGCTTGAGGTAGTCACCTCGTACAAGTACTTGGGAGTATGGCTAGAAGGTTAAATCTAGACTTGGTTTCCTCTATTGTAATCACTCCTCTTTCACCCCAGCTGCCAAACTAACCCTGATTCAGATGACCATCCTACCCATGCTAGATTACGGAGACATCATTTATAGATTGACAGGTAAGGGTGCTCTCGAGCGGCTAAATGTTCTTTACCATTCGGCAATCAGATTTGCCACCTTATAGGACACATCACTGCACTCTATACTCTATACTCTGTAAACTGGTCATCACTGTACACCCGTCGCAAGACCCACTGGTTGATGCTTATTTATAAAAACCTTTTAGGCCTCACTCCCCCCTATCTGAGATATCTACTGCAGCCCTCATCCTCCACATACAACACCCGTTCTGCCAGTCACATTCTGTTAAAGTCCCCAAAGCACACACATCCCTTGGTCGCTCGTTTTTACATTTCGCTGCAGCTAACGACTGGAACGAGCTGAAACACACTCAAACTAGACAGTTTTATCTCCATCTCTTCGTTCAAAGACTCAATTATGGACAGTCATACTGACAGTTGTGGCTGCTTTGCATCATATATTGTTGTCTCTACCTTCTTGCCCTTTGTGCTGTTGTCTGTGCTCAATAATGTTTGTACCATGCTTGCCTTTTGGTAGGCCGTCAATTGTAAAAAAAAATAATTTGTTCTTAAATGACTTGCCTAGTTAAAAAAAAGTTCAACAAAATCTAATAAAAATAACAATTCTTAAATGGAAGAAGTTTGGAAGCACCAAGACTCTTTCTAGAGCTGGCCGCCCGGCCAAACTGAGCAATCGGGGGAGAAGGGCCTTGGTCAGGGAGGTGACCCAGAACCCAATGGTCACTCTGAGAGAGCTCCAGAGTTCCTCTGTGGAAATGGGAGAACCTTCCAGAAGGACAACCATCTGTGCAGCACTCAACCAATGAGGCCTTTATGGTAGAGTGGCCAGACGGAATCCACTCTTCAGTAAAAGGCACATGACATCCCGCTTAGAGTTTTCCTTTAACTAGGCAAGGCAGTTAAGAACAAATTCTTATTTGCAATGACGGCCTACAATGGCCAAACCCGGATGATGCCTGACCAATTGTGCTCCGCCCTATGGGACTCCCAATCACAGCCAGTTGTGATACAACAGAAACAAGATTATCTGGTCTGATGAAACCAAGATTGAACTGGCCTGAATGCAAAGTGTCACGGCTGGAGGAAAACTGGCGCCATCCCTGGAGAGACCTGAATATAGCTGTGCAGTACCACTTCCCGACAAGCCCCCCATATACAGGTGTGCCAAGCTTGTAGCATCATACCCAAGAAGACTCAAGGCTGTAATCGCTGCCAAAGGTGCTTCAACAAAGTACTGAGTAATGGGTCACAAATACTTATGCTAATGTATTATTTCAGTTTTAATTGTTTTATACATTTGCGAACATTTCTGAAATCCTGTTTTTGCTTTGTCGTTATGGGGTATTAGGTGAAGATTGATGAGAAAAATATATATCTTTAATCAATTTTACAATATGGCTGTAACGTAACAAAATGTTGAAGAAGTCAAGGGGTCTGAATACTTTCTGAATGCACTATATACCATAGTATACTATAGTATTTTTTTTATGTTGGCACACACACACACAGCGAGAGAGGGCTCCATTAACAAACCATATGGCCACAATCCCACAAGCAGACCTCCTCTCCGCCTGGCCCAGCAGGGCTTCACATGCAGCGATCCAGTCAGCCCCGTTGGAGCTTCCCATTCTAAGAGGTTAAATAAACATTGTGCACATAATTTATTGCCGATGTATAATACAGTCTTGTAAACCTACAAGGTTTTTCATCTAATGAATAACATCGACAGTGAACATCAAATGGCAAACATAGGTCACGGAGAAGACTGACAATGCCAAACCAATTAAGTGGGAATTTCAAGGCATGGGAAACAACAGAGTTGTTTGTCTGTTGAATCTCTGTTGGCAATCCTGGCTTCCATTTGATAAAAGCGTTTCAAAAGTAGCAATCTGGATTATAACAAAGCGGAGCAGCGACCAACGACAATGAGGAGAAACATACCGGCCTGAACAGAAAGAAAGGGGGTGGGGGTAGAAGTTGATATTGGACGATTTAAAAAAAATAAACCCCAGCTCTCCTCCAAAATATCCCATCAGAGATCTCTCTTACTGGAGTGAGCTGTGTGTATTTGGTGACAGGTCATTCAAGGAGAGCAAAAAACTACCTACAATTACAGTGTGTTCCTTTGCATAGAGGACAATCTACTGCTATGTGAGAGCTCGTAAAATGAGACGGCAAAACCTTCAGATTAGGAGGGGATCATTTCCAGGGTAATAACATGGGCAGCTAAGAATAGCACCTGCGGCATGCGGCGTGGTGAGCAGCATGCTGGGTAGCGCGGCTGGTTAGCACATGGCTTATGGTGGCCTGTGAGGCCTGTCCAGGCTCCCCAGTCAAGTGCAGCCAAGGTTCCCACAGTTCCCACCACAAGGCTCATGTGTACGGAGCGGATTTAGATGATGAAGGCTCTGTTTGGAACGCACTGGTTACAACAGATGAAGGAAGCTATGTTCTCCTGCTGGTGTCTACTTAGCCTGGTTCGCCAGGGCTTGAAATGAGACTAGCGTCTACCTACATGAATAGACGGGTTGGTTGTTGTACAATGAGCACTATTTGTCTCTCAAAAATCGTTACAGTTGGTTAGCTAGCTAGTGAATTTTTGCCGTAATTAGCATTGACATGAAATCTGTCAAAACATCTCAAAACAAGACATGGTATCAAGAACAAGACAAGACTTACTGAAACGATCCACTTACGATTCCCCACATGTTAGATTCTTATCATTGATGCCAGCTATCTGACCATTCATAATCATAACAAAGCACGGCTTGAGGCCACATCGATGCGTGCACATCATTTCCCTGACATTGTTAGCCATCCTTTCTATTGAGAGCATTAGGTTTGAGACCTATGTTTTAGAACAGAGGATGGAGCTGGGAGATAAACTGCATGCTAACCTCAGGTGTTTCTTCATATTTCCGATTCGTTCACACAAACCATACAGAGAGGTGGGTGGTGTAAAGCTCAACAATTCCAGTCCTGTCAAAGACAAATGTTGGAAATTCAGGCTTCACTTTTCATATTGCTGAGGATTTTCACGCAGTTAGTTTGGCTTCAGCTATAGAGTTGAGGCACAGTGAAAGTCAATAACCTGAAAGCCTTTCCTGAAATGGAAACATCTTCTGTTCTGTGGAGAGTGTTACTTTATGGCCCGGACCAGGCAACATTATACCGTATGTTGATAAATCTTCTCATTGTGTGACAATGTGCAGATACGGTTTAGAATGAATTGTGTGTATATGCACGGATGATAAATCATTTGCCTGGATTGTTGGAAAGCGAAGCAGTGCACTCCTGCCCTGCAAGATATACACTGATACAATGCAGAACCCCTGCCAATAATGCAGTGCTTTTAAACATGTCCAGGGTGTACTTCCATGGATTGATAACGTCATCTTTCCCAAGTAGCTTCGCTCATGCACATTGTTCCATGTTTCCATGTATCCAATACCTCCTCTCCAAATCCCATAGCAACTGTAGGCAGATTCCTACGATATCTCTTATAATTTGTGGTTATCAGGATCCCTATATTTAATTGAGCTAATGTTAGATTTAGTGCATTCTTCTTGTCTCTTGAGTTGCTTGGAAACTCAACACAGTACTGTGCAGTTGTCATGTGTGAAGAGAGGGACATGAACAAATGGTGACACAGTATATAATTAAGCAATAAGGCACGATGGGGTGTGGTATATGGCCAATATACCACGGCTAAGGGCTGTTCTTATGCACGACAACGCGGATTCCTGGGTACAGCCCTATACCACAAACCCCCGAGGTGCCTTATTGTTAGTATAAACTGGTTATCAGTGTAATTAGAGCAGTAAAAATAAATGTTTTGTCATACCCGTGGTATACGGTTTGATATACCACGGCTGTCAGCCAATCAGCATCCAGGGCTCAAACCACCCTGTTTATAATCTTTCATAGCCAGGCATGAATTGTATCTTTTCCAGGTTACACTCTATATGACCCTGTCTACAAATAAAACTCATACTATGTAAGCAGGGGGTATACAGAGTGTTGACACTGTGTATTTAGGGGAAGATACCAGACATCTGAAGCATTCTGTTGATACTCTGCATAACTACAGACAACACATTTTTGACTGACTTATTAAACAATAACGAAATGTGTCAACAATTCAGAATTTGGGCAAGCATAATTGCAAAACAGACCATTTTACCATTTCACATACTATTTACCATCATTTTCACCCAACAGTATACCCCATCTGAAATCAACATCTATTTCAAACCTGTGTGTTCAAGTAGTTAGCATCCTCGTCAGATGAATCACTGTTTCCCAACTCTCAGTCGTCCAATCCCGAGGAGCTAAATGCTTTGTTTATGTGGCTCAGACGCTGTGTTTGTTCATCTCCTATAAAATGAAATGTCCAACCATCCCTTTACGCTGCTGGCGGCCCTTACACAATCTGGAGAGCATCTGATTGTTATTCAGGGCCTTGACTGTTATTATGATGAAGCAGTAAAAAAAGTGCTGGAGCCCGGGTGCTCTATTCAGAAAACCAAAAACAGGAGGACTGTGAGCGACAGGGAGGGAAGGTAGTAATCAGAGCTGGCGCTGTGGTGGACACGGGACCATTCTCTACCAGGGGGATGACAGGAGCACAGACATGGAGAAACACGGACGGAGTCTTATAGGGAGAGCTGTGTCCAGTCCACTAACCCACTGTGTCAAAGCCAGGAGCCCACAAGCAAAGCAGGTTGATCTCTCTTTGTGACAGGTTCTAGGCTGGTTGTTTATTGTGGCTCCTGTGGTGGCTGAAATAGAGAAAGGAACATTGCAACATAATTAAATCATCCTTATCCTTGATTATTATTGGCATGGTTTTGAAGCCTGTTGGCTTGCTCCATAAATTTCAACTCTGATGTTAGGTTTCAACTGACTGGGCACACACTGGTTGAATCAACGTTGTTTCCAAGTCACTTCAATTAAATCATGTCGAACTAACTAACTTGGAATAGACATTGAATTGATGTCTGTGCCCAGTGGGAATACACCTAAAGGTAGAAGGAAACCATCAAACATCTCATTACGACCACTGCTCAGTTCCTAAAATGAATGACAGGTAACAATGTGTCATGAACAGTACTATTTTTCCAGAATGTGAGTGTGTTCATGCAGCGCACTGGGCACGTCCGCTGCATCCTCCTCAAAATAACTCCAATAGGAGAACATGTCATGTTGATCAGAGCCCCGTCAAAATCCTATCTATTTCCACTGAACCGTTTATTTGTTTATTATCCCTCAAGAGGGCAGCATTTGTACAATGGAGCCTCCATCTTTCAGCACTTCCAATCGAAAGACTGTGATTTCAAGGATGCCAAGAGTTTGCTGGAACCCTCTTTTCCGTCCAAATCATTTTATTAAAACCAGAGCACCAGACACTAGATACAGGATGGGACCTGTCATTTTCAGTGGATCAAAGAATCAGGAAGAAAATGGTGATAATGTGTTATGAGTTGTCTGAAGAAGAATGGCGTTACATTTCTAGATCCTTTTTCAAGAGGTCTATGACTGTGCAATAAATGTTTGGTCAATAGTGTACACTAATTCCAAAGCAGATACACGAGCCTACAATAAACAACAAAATACATGTAATAAAACAAAGGAGTAATATTACAAATAGACTGCTGCGACCTGTCAAAATGTACGCATTTCACAATTTTGCTATTATTTCTTACCCTATTATTCATGTTTTTTTAATTATTATGTTTTACTTATAATTGTTTAAACAAAATTGCGCGAGCTATCAAAAGTTGTCTATGATGGAGAGGGAAGCAGCCTAGCCATGAAACGTCACTCCATCGTCTTCCCGACTGCGCCCTGGATCACTTTCCAAACAGAACACTTAAAAACAACTTAAATACTTTTGAGACACATAGTGCGTTAATCACGAAGGAAAAAAGCTGCGTTACAGGAACTCAAAGAGACCAGAGACGGAGGTGGATGCGCTATCTCCCTAAAACCAACGTACCCAAACCCGTGCGCACCTCTCCTTGCGAGCGCCCATGCACCTCCCCACCATTTTTTAAATAAATGAATTTGGCTGGGGCTGGACCCCTCCCACTTTGTGTATGCTCTTAATTGTCAGTTTTGACGAAAGCTTGGGTATTTAAATAGCGTCAACGTCTCTTGTATGGGTGGAATTGGTGAAGTTGTTACAGAGCGCATCTTACCCGACGTTTTTCACCTGCTCTACCGCGGATCGATAAGCATGCAGGTGTCTCTCGCGCTCCTCGTCTCCAGCACGGGGCTGCTGCTGCTACAGGGATGTTGTACGGTCGTGCAGGGATGGAAGGTACTAAAAAACGATGCTACAGAAATAATACCAGAATATACTGAGAACGCACAGCCTCCCGAGCAACCAATACTACAGGCTTCTAATAATAACAGTAATACAATGAATCGACCAAAACACGGGGGAAGAAGATCATCAGCAAACAGAGCCTCTTATAGTGAGTATTTATTTTTGAACGTTATCTGGTAGCCTGCATAGCTATTAGGACTAGAGGATTACATGTCCATATTCGGGGCGCATTATGATTAGGCCTACTTGTAATCATAACTCGCATTACTTGTAAAAAAAAAAAAAAATGTAAACCATCCGTACAATGTGAGGTTGGTCTTCAGAAAGGATGAAACTGTATGGATAATCTTTAATCAATTTCATTGAATAATTTCGTATTGTTTAATCAATCTAATAAAATTTCATTTGAATTTTACTGTAACACTTTGTTTGAATAAGTGGTACTTGTATAAAATCTAAACGTTTAAAATAAACAGCTCGGGATGGTGCTAATATCTCATGGAGATCTATGAACAGCTGTACTGTACTCGTGCGAAATATGAGCAATCACTTGGTGAAAAAAGAGCGCTTTCAATTTAAGGTTAACCGAGGCGTTTTTACAGTATCTATTAATGTGTCATGTTAGATTGACGTTATGTTCTCAAGCACATAGCTTTTGTACAGTCTGAACTGTTCAAAAAACGCACACTCACCACACATGTCATTTCCCAGCATAGCTTGTCGTCCTTTACGCACGAGTTAATTCGTTTCCGTCCATTTGTAAGACCACACACGTCCTTTTAATCTTAAAACATGCAAGGTATCGATTAAATTCTCAATGTATGGTCACTCTATAACCCGGGGAATGATACCTCACCTGTGTGGTTTATGTGGATCATTATGTCAAAGAAACCCTCCAAAGACCACCCAGAACATCCAATCATTTTTCATTTAATTCCTAAAAGTGCCGAAAAGTGCTACTTTTCTATATAGATTAGTCAATATCAAATCATGGATAAAGCTTAAGGAACTCCAGTGGCCATTTTTAATTGCAGCTTTCCCTGTTGATGCTTGACAATGGTGTTTAGACTGGAACAGCTGTACTGTTGAATGGAGGAAGCAGGGTTGCGGTTAAATGAATGCTACGCAAAGGCTGAGAGAGCAACATGTTCATTTATATGCCTGTGGTTTTCTCCTCACACAATCGGAAGAGGTCGAATTACAAAAGATCATGGTTTTCACTCTATCCTCCATGCTATTTTCCTCTCTTTCATACAATTAGTCAAGGTCTGCCTATGCCATAGCTATTTAATCGCAACAACATGTGTTAAAAAAGAAAACGCCAGGGTTTCTGTTCTTATGGGATTTCTTCAGGGTATTTAGAAATTGCTGGTTAAATTCAACACGGTGCTGGAGAATGACTCCCACCTGTAGCCAGTAAAGGATATGCTGTAGTCATGCTGATTTGTACAGAGGAAATATCTCTGAATAGCCTCTCATGGATTCAAGATGCACAATGTTATTCTTTCCCAGTTTCTCCCAGTCTCATCATTTCAAATCTAATAGAGACTGTACGTAGAGTATAAACGACAAACCTTGCCCCCCCGGGGATCTAAATTGCTGTAATGAACAATGAGATACATTTGACATAATACTTGAAAACCTCTTAAACAACAGACAGCTTCAGAGTGGGTTTGGAAGAAAATGCACATTTCTAAATCTCTTCTTATACTGAGCAATATCCATCGAGAGAGAGAGAGAGAGTGAAACAATCATCTATTCAGTAGTCATTTGAAACATATTCAAGTGATTCGCCTTATGAAGATGGAAACTTGTTTGCAATTTCTGTGCCACAATGCTAAAAAAACAATCACATATTTAAAACTGGTTATCAGAATGTGTTGTTAAATGGCTACAACTTGATGAATGTTTGAAGTGTGATTGTATGATTGCTTAGTAAAAAGTTATTGTTTACCTTTTGTATTTCTAAATAGATCATGTCTATTTGTTCAGTCCGCTGCCCACCACTCAGATTATATTTTGGCCCACTAAGCCCAAAAGTTTGAGCACCCCTGATCTAATGAGTCATATCATATGTGATAAGGGTCTTCCTCATATCTGCCTCCCTCTGGGAGGACCATATCTTCCCATGACTCTTTCCATGGTCCCAGTGGGGTCATGGAGGCAGAGAGGGTCTGTCTGGCTGCCCCTCCAGTCACTCCCTGGTCCCCGTGCTCAGCAGTCGGTACTCTGAGAGAGACCTGAGACCAGAGCAGAGCCCTTGTGCTGTCGCCTCCCGAGCAGCCGAGACACAAAAACACCAGATCAGGTTCTCTGAATGAAAAAAAGGAAGTCATCCTTCCATAAATCCTTTGTTCTCCTTTTCGCAAAAGAAAAACTACAAAAGAAAAACAGATCCCTCTCAGTGTATAGTTTCCTTACCGACACGTCCTCTGCTATTCTGCACGCCACTTGTAAAGAAAGAGAACAATAACTAATGTGTAAGGCTGTTGAGAAGAGGCCATGGCCAAAATATTGAATTTACCAGTCATGCACTGAATATACTCTCTTAGTTTAGCTTTTTTCCAATTGTCAAATTGTTCGTTTTGGAATTAAAATACTTGTACAGCAAGCATTTAGACTGTTTCCAATCTTCACATCCTTTACGGAGGGCCTGCATTGTGTATGGCAGCTTTGGTTCCGACTTAAATCTCCATTATGTTTGATTGAGCTGTTTAATAGCACTCTGTTCTGGATTTGCTATCAGCTGATTGCTGCCAGCTGTAATTCCACATCCAACCTTATTTTCAGGCAACAGTCATCATCAGATCATGCATCAACGTTAGTGTTGAGTTTAACTCATTTCCCACCTCATACTGAGCCCTTCCACCAAACAAATGTGACAGTATTGATTTTGAATTGGATTTGTACATGTTCAATTTAAAAAAAAGGGCACTGTTGAGATTAAAAATAGCTGAATGGTAAAACAGAAGGAAGAGTTTATGAACATTTTAGAAGATTTAAAATCTGCCTCATATTCCATTTCCCAGCCCAGCTCCACGCACGCAAACTAACCAAGTTATTAGAATAAACGAATAACAGTATATGAACAATCGAACCATGCGTTTTTGACACAGGCACATGTTTGACATATTCAGAAAACGGAGACACAACTGTATAGCTCTCTGCTCTTGAATAGTTAAATGGAAGATTTCCCTCGAGTCGTATCGTCTTCAAAGTGTTTGATTTGGAGCGATGCCACAGAGTGTGTAAACCTCCTTTCCTCCTCTTCACCCCAGGTGCCTCGGAGCTGAGCTGCAGGGAGCTGCGCTCCACCCGTTACATCACTGACGGCTCCTGCCGCAGTGCCAAGCCCGTCAAGGAGCTGGTGTGCTCGGGTCAATGCATGCCCGCCCACCTCCTACCCAACTCCATCGTGCGCGGCAAATGGTGGCGGAGCAGCGCCTCTGACTACCGCTGCATCCCGGCCCACTCCCGAACACAGCGGGTGCAGCTGCAGTGCCCCAACGGCAACTACCGGGCTTACAAAATCCGTGTGGTCACCTCCTGCAAGTGCAAACGCTACAGCCGCCACCACAACCAGTCAGAGGCCAAGGAGAGCTCCTCAGAGGCCAATCCCAGACGCGACAAGAAACGCACCCGGCTGCCTGGGAGTCGGAACAAAAGCAACACACCGACACTGGTCAGCAATTCATACTGAGGATGCTCTTCCTTCCTTCGTACACGGACAGAGACCAAAGCAGTACACACGCACATGTTACACACACCCAACACGGCTCCTTCACTGGAAGAGGGAGAAGAAGAGCCTTTTCAACAAATAAAAGGATTTGTAAAGCTGTTTGTTGGACTGATTTGACACAAGTCTTTCTCACCAGAGAGGCACTATAGATTTTGCAGCCTATTTTACAAAATATTTCAGAACTTTTGATTTGCATGACCAAATGAGTCGACAAAATGCCAGGGAAGGCCATGTGACTGGTCAGGAAAGGTGGAACACTGCTAGGATGGGAGTGTACAGTATTATACATGTTCCGGTTCGTAGCTAACAGCCTCTGACTCAGACACTAAGAGTATCCACCTTCGCCACAGCAAGAGGTGAACCTAAACTCAAACCCCACCTGTCAAAACATCCACCGGGCAGGCTACATTGCCTGATAGGCCTAAAGGGTTGAAAAGTGTGTCTGTTGTCTAACTGTGCTCTATGGCTCAGTTAGATGGCTGGGTGTTCTGTACTGAGCAGCCTGTGGCAGCCCTTGGGCGTCCTGGCTATGAAGGTGGGCTGCTGACAGGCCCTGGCCTCGACCACGCAGCCTCCTGACAGCCTGGGGAGCACCGCACTCACCAGGAGCCCCCCCGGGGTCCTCCTCACTCCATAGCAGCCGTATAGGAGCTGTCAGTTAAGGCCCCTGGCCCAGTGGCCCTAGTGGCCCGTGATGGTGAAAGAGATAGGGGGAGAGAGATGGGTGGGGAATGGTTGTGTCAGCACTCCAAGACCAGGGTGCCTGCGGTCAAACAGGTGACTGAGCATTCCAGTGACCCGTCTTAATGACTAAATGAGCCCATTCCTGTGTTTAAGATTTGAGTCATGAAAAGCCATTTCTTCTAGACATGGCTAGTTCCTGTTTGCTGAAACCACACAGACACACAAAAGATCCTCATGTGTAGAGGAGGCTCCAGCAATTGTGCCTGTTGTTACCTTGAGGCACAGCATTCTATACTCATCTACACCCTGAATGGAGACTATTTGTTAGAAGCAAATAGCATTGGTAACCAACTAGCCGTATCCCTATTCTATTCATTGAGAACCTAGATGGTGAGGGAGAGAAAAAAAACTCCACTTCTCTGACTATCAGCCCTACACTGTAAATAGCAATTAGTTCTGCTAACAATTTTTTTGGAGGGTGGAAACCACCCAACTCAAACTATACAGTGTTCAATACTTAAAGTAATAAAGTGACATCATCACCCATATTGTTATATTTTTAAGTTGTAAATACTTAACTGTTTTGGGTTTTCTGAAATATTTGACACAAAATCGTATTATGTATTCTGAACTATAAAAATGGAAGTTATTTTAGCATGAATATTTGTTGTAGGGAACCTAAACATTTCGGGTCCCTTCTACTTACATTTTCAAGTGCACGTAGTAAGTAGTTCTGATTAGTAATTTTCAGCGGTCGTGTCTAACATTGTTTTATGTATTTGACAATTTGTCATTTTAACCCACCTTAGCAGGCATTGTTGAGCACAGTGCTCATTCCTCTAGCAGTAACTGGAGGTAGAGTTTTAAGCATGACAGGATTCTGCATTTGCCTCTGTCAATCAGAGTGACTGTTGATAGTGGCAATTTCTTGTCTCATTATTGAAAGTATATTTTCCCGATGGTTTTGATATCGTTTTCCATAATCTGTTACACTTCACAGCACAGAAAACTGCTTAATACCATTTTAGAAATATACTTTTCTTTCTTCAAACATGCATACAACATTGTGTAAAAGTACTGTATCATAAAGTACTTTTTATTTTATTACCGACAATCCTATACAAACAGAGCCATGTGGCATTATTAGGTATTCATAACTTGCAAAAATACATAACAATTCTATATCAGCACAAACACAGATAAATCAAGTGTTTTTTGCTCTAATATCCATGTCTACTACTTTATTATTTTAAGTAAATTTTAACTTTAAGTCAGAAAATTCTTATTTTCAATGATGGCCTAGGAGCAGAACGACAGATTTGTACCTTGTCAGCTCGGGGGTTTGAACTTGCAACCTTCCGGTTACTAGTCCAACACTCTAACCACTGGGCTACCCTACCAAGTAACAACAATTTGAGTAATGTTTAATGTTAGATTGACTTTAAAATATTAAATAATCATTACTTGTAACGTCTCAATATCTTCAGATTAGCAGAACACAAATAAATGAAGTTATATTTACTCAATAACTTAATATTTGTTAACAGTTCTTAAAAATATTAAGTGGCATATGAGTTAGTACCACTTCTAAAATTGTTGTTCTACTTACCGTTGGAAATATTTGAATAGCCACTAATCAATTTCTTTAATGAGTAAGACAGTTCATATTTACAGTACAATCTCTGAATAGAACTGACAAGAAAGATAGGAATGAGATAAAAGACTGAAACTAAATCTGAATTGTTTTATATTGGCTGCTGCTATCCCGCAGGAGGGATGGAGACAGACAGACAGACAGACAGACAGACAGACAGACAGACAGACAGACAGACAGACAGACAGACAGACAGACAGACAGACAGACAGACAGACAGACAGACAGACAGGAAAAAGTTCTGGATCCCCAATTTGCCCATGCTGACAAACCCATTCCCGTTTCTCATCCCTACTACAGTCTGACCTGTATTTAATTAAGAGTACTATGAACCTTTCAGCTTATTGTCCACATTCCGTTGTGCAATTCTCTCATAATACTTCCTTGTTTTGGTGTTCTAAATTGTACTGACAATGTTTGCTTCTTGTTCAATTGTGTGTTTGAAATAGCAACTGGAAGGGATTTTGTCATGTAAGCAGAGTTGTCCGTGTATAGCCTGATTGTACTTTAGAGACTCAAAGAAGGACTGCTACAAAGAATAAACTGCATATTTATATTTTATTTCTACATTTAAATTATTTATGCAACTTGTAGTAAATGATGAAGCCATTATTGTCACATAAAATAATAGTGACTTTCAGATAATAATGAAATACTGTACAGTACAATAATAAAGTAGAGGCAGGTTTATTTGAAAGATGTGTGTTTGTTATCATTCTTCTCTGAATGGGCTGCTTTGACAAGACCTTTCTCTCCTCTGTCTTTACCTGCACACCAAGTGTATCTCTCATGTAAACAAATATCAGCAATTAGGAAGTTGAGGTTTAGCAGCTCTTTGGAATGTCTTGCCCGGCTCACAAAAGGAGAGGAAGAGGAATTCACGCGTGAGATGTTAGCGGCTCAGTCACAACAGCAACATTGCTTCGTTCACAGAGATGGATATGAGCCATAGCCGTCATTCAGCCTGTTCTTCTCTCACAGCCTCTCGCCTCCCTCAAGGCCCAAAGGTTCAGACATTGAAAGAGACTTTCAGTTCAAAACGCATCTTTCCTCACATTGTCTTAGGACTTTGTGTATGCTGTATCTGGAGCACACTACAGTACTGCATTTATTCACTGACAACTTGGGCTTCCAGACAACTACCAAGACTTACTGTAGTCAGGCACTCCAGTGTACCAAATGAGGTGTTTATGACAGTTTTATCGACCAACGCATTTCTGAATTATCATAACTGGCACCTACTTTACTACAACACTTTGGATGACCAAACAAATGTGGAACTGTATTAGATAAAAAACAGAGAACCCACTGGAAACTATTTGTAAGTGAGTGCTTGTCATTACCCGTACCAATGACTGACAATTTATATTTAGTTTCACTGCAGCAGGAACGATAGAGATACTCTGAATGATCGGCTATGAAAAGCCAACTGACATTTACTCCTGAGGTGCTGACCTGTTGCAACCTCGACAACCACTGTGATTATTATTATTTGACCCTGCTGGTCACCTATGAACATTTGAACATCTTGGCCATGTTCTGTTATCATCTCCACCCGGCACAGCCAGAAGAGGACTGGCCCCCCCTCAGCCTGGTTCCTCTCTAGGTTTCTTCCTAGGTTCTGGCCTTTCTAGGTAGTTTTTCCTAGCCACCGTGCTTCTACACCTGCATTGCTTGCTGTTTGGGGTTTTAGGGTGGGTTTCTGTACAGCACTTTGAGAGATATCAGCTGATGTATGAAGGGCTTTATAAATACATTTGATTTGATTTGATCATCCAAAACAATCACTCATTATGTCATAATCAAGCCCCATCCAAGACAACAGGTATGCCATGCTTTTGCTCAAACTACTGGCATCCGACTAAGTTTTCCAGTAATTCAAGAACAGGTACTTAAGTGGACTACATGAGTAGTAGTACCTAAACAGATTGATGCTGCCCCGCGTTACTGCGTTCCGACAGGTTATTACTGCACAACGACCTAGCGTTGACCTCGGGAGGCCGAGGGAACATACGAGGGCCGTCAATGACGTTCTTAGCACCAGCTGCAGAAAGTCTATGGGGACCTCAGCTATTAAAAGCGAGAGTGCAATAGGCTCAGATTTGGACCACACAAATCAACTTTAGTGGGTTCAGAGACAGTTCCTGATTGTTTCATGGTATGTATCGGCATAGGGAATATTTATAGAACTGACAGGATTTTAGAACCCCCTTTAAAATGACCACTGATTCCCATTTCCCAAACGTAACAAAATGCCTGATATTTATATAATAACGTGTGTTGTGAAGTATTGTACACTCTTTGAAAAAAGGGTTCCAAAAGGGTTCTTTAAAAGGTTATTCTATGTGGACAGCCGAATAACTATTTTAGGGTCTAGATAGCACCTTGTAGTGCGGACTACAAATGAGTCCTCTGACGAGGTGTTGTCTTAAGACCTTTCAACTACCAATTTCTCCGTCTAATCTTTATGTTGCCCAACAAAATTGCTCTGTTGATTTGTGTTCTTAACACTACTAAGCTAGTCAGCCAAACCCTAGTCTCCCCACAGCACCATTTCCTATATTGTAGGCCTATATCTGTTGACTGACGAAAGACCCACGTTAAACTCGACACAGCTCTTGCAAATGCGTGTTTAAGGCCTGTTTCTGCCTATCAAATTTTATAATGTAATGGTTAAATATCCGATTTCAACAGTTTTTAATGCATTATCGTTTAGGTTGTGCCAGAATGTTCTTTAAGATTGGGTAACCACTTGAATGGCTTAGGAACCGTTCCAACAGACTATACTGATGTCTTGCCAGACAGCAAATGGAAAAGTCATAGGAAATAGATTGTATATCACCATATGAAGATGTTAGACTGATATACATGGCTGCCAGTGTTGTCTGCATTCTCTTCTGGTGACTTGTAATACATACATGGAAATGAAGTTGAGGAGACAGCGCTAGCATGTGAAGAACTTTGGCTTATTCAAATCAAGCTAAGAGCAAGCAATCCTCAAAAGCAATTCACGGCATATTACGTTTCCCCTGGTCAGCTGCCTGCGCAATTGCCTAACAACCTCGCGGGCTTCCAAGTCATTTTCCGAGAAAGGACGTGTTTACTGAGCAGAGAACATTGGTAATGCAATACATTATATTCAGGCCATTTTGAAAGATTACATAAACGTATGATACTGCTATATCCCAGTAATTTCACCTCAACAACCTCGCAGTCAAAATGCTCCAGGAGCGGATATTATTCCCAAAGTCATACACATATGGACTATGACGGATGTGTTTGGAGACGGATGTTTGTGTTCCGCTGACCACTCCCTTATCAGGCAATGAGCGCTAATAGCTTAAAAGGATATCGAAACCAGAGGAGCAGTTTGGCGCAGACTGGGAACACAGTAAGCAACAGGTCGGGCACATTTTTTTGCAACCTCCATGGTCAGTCTTCTGAAGGTGGATAGAGTTTCAGAAGGGGGCTGACAGAGTAATGTTTAGCAGGGAAATCGATAGCCAGGGTCAAGGTGGAAGAAAACGGAGGCGAGAGTGCAGACTTTACCCTCCCACTTTACCCTCAACATGCAAACAATTGTTAGCCTTACACGTAACTCTACACACACGTGTTAGTTAGCATTTACATGCTATTGGGGTTAGCATCTCTACCGGGCATGGAACTGGCAGGAGCCAGGAGGAGGGTCGGCCTACACATTCCCTCCCTCCCTAGGGCTGAGGAGAGGAAAATGGGGATGAGGGACACACATCTTCCGAGTTGGACGGTAGCACCGTATGGTCACGGCCTGCAATGAGCCATGTAAGCCTCGGCCAGGGGTGGGGGGGGGGTGGGGGGTGGTGGTGGGGGACAAGTGTAGGGAGTGGGGCCAGGGCCGACCGTATGTGGGGAGAAAACAACAGGAGGTTTAGAAGGAAACAGAGCTGTCAACAAACATTTCCAAACAACCACAGCAAACAAAAGCATCGTTGAGCGCTCTTGGGAGAGCATTTCTCCGCTTGATTGTCACCATTTGGCCTCGGAATCGAAGCCGAAAAAGCAAAATGAAAATATTATTTTGCTTCTAATTAAAACAAATAAATAAACTACAGTTGGAACTGACAGGCACAGTGTATCTGGGCAGGTATTCTGAGGTAACAATGGTTTTTATTTTGTACCTTTATTTAACTAGGCAAGTCAGTTAAGAACAAATTCTTCTTTTCAATGATGGCCTAGGAACAGTGGGTTAACTGCCTGTTCAGGGGCAGAACAACAGATTTGTACCTTGTCAGCTCGGGGATATGAACTAGTCCAACGCTCTAACCACTAGGCTACCCTGCTGCCCCAAAGGGTGGTTGCTCAACGCACAGCTTTGTGTCGAGTCCTGGCCCCTGTTCTACCAACAAACGCATGCAAGAGAAGTGGAGCTCACATCTTAAGGTCTGTGTGGGGGGGGGGGGAAGGGGCAGGTAAGGACCACTGAAACATGTGTGAGATGTGATGTCTCACACAATCGCAATGTGTGATGTCATCCTAGGATTTCAGGAAGGTGCGTGTGTGTGTGTGGTGTATGTGTGTGTGTGTGTGTGTGTGTGGGGTGAGGGGGGGGTGGGGTATAAACAATTGGATGTGGCTGTCTGTCTGCTCAACACTGTTCGCACCACACTACCTTTTTTATCAGATGCTGAACAGAAGGGGTTTCAGGGGGGAAAACCCAGAAAACCCACTTCCGTGTCTTTTGAAATGTGATACAGTGCAGACAAATTTTTCTCTGCCTTCTGGATTGAAGAAGAGCCTTCAATGGCATTAGATCACTAGATATAAGGATGGAATGGCATCCATGTGGAGGGAAAGAGGCCAAGTCTTCACTCTAGTTTATACCAGGGTTAAGCACATCATAAGACCGACTCCACCCCTCCCAGGCGAAAGGGAAGGGATGGCTTAGAGATATTTGCCTGCTTTCATCATCTCTGAAAGATGTCTGTCTCACTCAATTAACATTCCGAGGTTCCTAGCAGCCGCTGTGTCACTGCGTAATGGACAGAATATCATTGCAATTTTGCAGGACATACAGGCAGACGCGTGACACACACACACACGGTGGTCAATGAACACACTTGAGTCTCAGGCATGTTTTCACGTTTACGTTTTGAAACAGGAGCAGAGTATTTGAGTGGGTGGTAGACATGGCATGTTAGGGATTATATAGCCCGTGAGAAAAATATTTACTGCCCTCAGAAGACAGACATTTTCTTACCAAAAAAACTCTCTCAGAGTTATACTTCTCAGAGAGGCAGTTGACAGTAAATAATTAATCAAGTGATTTTCCCTTGAAGTCGTCTCTGAGCGCCACTGTGTTAGCGATGGATTTATGGCGTGGCACCAACCAGAATAGAACCATGGCGCTCCCTTCCACTTCTCATCACTTTTATGGGTATGGCAGCTGATTCTGATCATGACAGAATTCTGTTGGATTGGAACGAGTGTATGACGACACATTTTGTCCAGGACTTTAATGAGTCTCTGTAGCATTACCTCACCACTCAACATGTACTGTAGGCTTAGTACCTTACATGGGCCTTGTTCCCCGGTTCCCCTTGTTTCCCCACGTATCAGCAAAATGCCAGTCTATTGGCTGGCTCCAAGGCTAGATAGCTAACCCGCAGAGTGATATCTCCATAAACCACAAAACACAATAAACCACAAAACACCAGTACTGTCCACTGTCATTGCACAACAATCTTGTGCCTCCAGTTAAAATAAGTAAACTGTTATCTTTTTCATGCATTTCTTCTCCAAAACAATGTACTAAAAATGTGTTTGTGTCCACGTCCATGTCCTGTCCCGTATACAGGCCAGTGCCTTTGTTTACTTAATCTACGAGGGGGACTTCAATATGTTCACCCCCTCCTCTCCTTCTCTCAACATAATATTATTCATTCGATTCCACACTCAACAGTTTTATGATTGTGTACCATGTGGAACTTGTTTTAATACTTATTCTGATTAGACTTGTTCTTGACCCCCCCCCCCCCCCTCCCCCTTTGAGGAACACGAGGCAATCAGTAAAACTACAGTGGAAATTGCTTCCTAGCCGTGGAGAGACGGCTCCAGATATATCCAGGATCTGCTGGGCTTAGGAGAGTTTAAGATCAGGATCAATTCAGCTCTCCAGCTCCTTATCAGACGACAGACAGCCTCTGGGATTGTAAGAGGAAATCTCTTATGTCTCGTTCCTGACCCCTCTGCTATAATGTCAATGACTGACTGGGCTTAAGCAGTTGAGAAGTTGTATCGCATGTTTTTTCCAAAATGCCAAACGGGTGAAGTTCATAGACTCATCCCTGTTTTTGTTGAGTGAAATACATCATTCTGATTGGGTCTGTCAGGCCTTGCGGTGCCATGAAACTACTACTAGCTTTTTCAAAGCTAAGTGTTTCCATGTTTATCTGAAAAGCTCAGTGACGTGTGTTCAGCTCGATTCTTTTGGCCACGTTCTGCTCGATAGACGATGGTATGATGGATGTATATCCACATGTATCCACATGCATATCCTATTGTCTCTTGTGATGGAAATGTTATACTTGTGCTTTTCTAAGAACTAATTTCTGTGTTCTATTTATGTGCTGTTCTAATAACCAGTTTCTGTGTTCATGCAAGTGACTGATTGAACGAATCCTCATTTATCAGTATCTGCAATTTGGCAGTGCACCCAGACCTTGTTTTGAGAACGAAAGATACGTACCTCAGTTTCAAGGTCTCAACTTAGAGAGAAGAAGCCTCGTGAGGCATTGGTCGGTCACATGAATGAAGCAAACGTTAATGATTCAATGATTATGACTACGTTAAATCATGCAAATATGACTTGTCTGCAGTATATAAGAGAACTTATTGGACTGCCCCGTTAGAGCTCCTGACAGACAGATGCTCACTATGATGCATCAAGTTTATTGTGTCCCTGTGTAAGAATTTCCACAAAACCTTTACAGGGCATCTTCTCAGATTCATGGCAGGGATCAGAGCAGTGTAAGACGGGTCGAGGACAACTGGGCTTGGTGGATTACTACAGTATGTTATGACAGCTACGGCTAATTGTTCATAAAATGGCTCTGTGAGCAAGAAGGCTACTTGTCATGAGGACTTCCATTCCGTCAATGAGCTGCCTAACTCTTCACTATCTTTATTGTGTAATCCTATGCATCTCTCCACACCCCCATTCTCCCATCCTTCCCTTTTCCCCTGAGCACACTACACACTCCGATTCTTTCACAGGCACTCAGAGGGAATGAGCTTTGGTTCATCTGGTGTTGTTGCCGCGGCATGTTGCAATCACTCCCCTAGTACGCATATCTGACCCAGCAGGAAGGAACAGGGGGCAAACTGCCCATTTTATACCTCCACTGAGGAGAGAAGGAGAGAGAGCTGATCTTGATCCTGCAAGCAGATGTCTGTGGATCCTTCCATGGCCGAGAGCAGAGGAGTATGGGTAATTAACTGTGTTAGCAACCCACACTAGCCTTAGCCCTAGAGGGTCATAGGGTTCTCATAGGGACGCTGGCCTGTCATTGACTTTGGCAGGAAATGTTATCTTTCTCGGAACAACTTCACTCACTAAAATCTCTTTTCAACTATTGTGAATAATGTGGCCTTTGTAATGGACTTTTCCCACACCAAATAAATTACGACTGTAGAACACCCTTTGAATTCTTTCAAGACAAATGGCTACTTTGCCTGCAGTATGATTTTTTTAAACTATACGCTTGATCGTATTTTACATTTTTGGGCAGGCAGTGTAGATTTAGAGATATGTTCTTCCGAAGTAACCTGATTTTGTTTTGTCAACAGTTTAGCTTCCAATACATTAATGAACTTCTCTTTGATGGAACTCAGATAACCTGATTGAATACAGACAAAAGCAGCATGGCAAATGTGACTTTTCTTCCATCAAATGTTTCTATTGTCTCCAGCCTACATCAACCTTGAAACAGAGGTTCATCACATTTCTGCTGTACTGCATCAATGCGAAGAGTAGCAAAACACGTGCATAATGCCACAATAGTTCCAACCCATTGCCAAACCCTGCTGCGCCCAACTGTCCTGAACCACACAGCTCAGGATTCTAGCTGCTCATGTCACGGTTTGAAACTCCAACTGTCCACCCAGGACAAAGTCAACTTTCACCCCACCATCACCCCACCTCACATACAGTATATCATTTATGCCTGCATACCCAGCCCCAGATACAGGGAAGTTGGACAACTCTACAGCACTTATAAGGCTTTGGATCAGTATCCACGAACAAACAACATGATCCAAATGCCAGACTGAAAAATAAAATAGGGTCTGGTGGTCGGCATTACCTCAAGCTCTGGAATGGACATAATACAAACTGCTATCACTCCCCATTTCCAACATAACTGTTACAAGCATGTAATTCATTTCAATGTCAGATGTTTTTTCTACCCTTCCTGTGTAATGACATTCACTGTGCCTTGTGAAGAGAGCTTTCTGGTCCCATAAATAAGACGGAGGTAGGGTTAGCCTGCCTGTTTCATCCATCATGGCCGGCAGTCTGGCTGAGCTGTGTTTGTGGAGCAAGATGGAGCATTGGGGGCCGCATCCATCCACGTTCCTAGAAGCAGCCATTCCCTGTGGGAACGTCCCTCGACCATTAAACACCTAACGGCAGGCTAGTTTGATTGGTCCAGCTGAGAGAGAGAGAGAGAGAGAGAACGAGTGAAAGAGGACCACAAGTCTCCACAGGTCTTCTACTGGTACGTGGTGAAGAGTCAACAGGTTTTTCATTTAAGCTTCTCAGGCACATCAGTCCTCAAACTTCAATGACAGCTTAAGTGATATTGTAAAATCAACCAATGTTAAATGGAATACTGATATTTTAACTTAAATGTTATTATTTCACCTTTATTTAACCAGGTAGGCCAGTTAATTATGAATGCAGGGTTGCTTACCAGAGGTTCACACACATTGCACCAGTACAATGTTTCACAGGCTCAGGAGAAAGTTCTTTGTTTCTGGCCATTTTGAGCCTGTAATCAAGCCCACAAATGCTGATGCTAATGCTAAAGACGGCCAGTTGTATTGCTTCTTTAATCAGAACAACAGTTTTCAGCTGTGCAAACATAATTGCAAAATGGTTTTCTAATGATCAATTAGCCTTTAAAATGATAAACGTGGATTAGCTAACACAACGTGCCATTGGAACACAGGAATGATGGTTACTGATAATGGGCCTCTGTACACCTATGTAGATATTCCATGAAAAATCTGCAGTTTCCAGCTGCAATAGTCATTTACAACATTAACAATGTCTATACTGTATTTCTGATCAATTTGATGCTATTTTAATGGACAAAAAAATGTGCTTTGCTTTCAAAATCAAGGACATTTCTAAATGACCCCAAACTTTTGAACAGTAGTGTAAGTTGGAAGTGTGCGGAGCAGGGCTTTTTAAGAAAAAGAGCGGAATGATCTACGCGACTTCAAAGAAACTTCCTCAGGCTTACATATTATTGTACAGCTTCCTGAAGGTAATCCTGAGATCATCTCAAACCCCTCAGAGTCCTCGGAAAACCATGACGATGGCGATCCCTCGATAAACACGGATGAACATTGAATGTCAGTGAGTCAGTATAAACCTGGAGCCTTATATGCCCTATATGCCCTTATATGCCCTATATGCCCTTATATGCCCAGTATAAACCTGGAGCCTTATATGCCCTATATGCCCTTATATGCCCAGTATAAACCTGGAGCCTTATATCCCTGGAAATGAGGCATAAATAGTTGTTTTATGGGGGAGTGTATAGCGCAGGTGTTGAAATTCACAGGGCATGTTGCCGATTCCGAAGCTTTAATGCTACAAATCTGGCTAATAAACCACACTCATGAAGAGAGGGCTTAGCCCTGACTTTATTAAAATTTAATGAGAAAAAAACAATAGAAATTCTTGGAAACACAACATTCTAGTAACACTGTGGTTCCTCACAAACAAATAGTCAGGGGGAAAAAAGAAGATGAAAATGATCTTTCCAAGATACTTAGTACCCTAATATCTCAGCAACGGCCACCCAGATCAGCCTCTTCCCAGTCAGGAGAACGGTCCTGCTGGATCCGTTTGATCTCATCTCGCTCCCCACTAATTAAAGAAGAACGCCGTGAAGTCGGAGTCTCCATGGTTCTAAGACATTAATCCCAGCTAGGGCTGAGTTGATCTCTTCAGGGAGGCATTGAGTTGTGTTCAGTAATGACTGAAGAGGCGACCGCTCCCAACACACTCTGCATTCCAGGGATTCCTGCTGACCATACAACTGGGCGAGCACAGATGCTTGACCAAGCAATAGTAGTCAAATGCCGTGTCCATTGTGTCATTGGATTTCATAATATCGAAGTTAACCATATTGTATCCAACGTCCAGCATTCCTTTAATGATATTGAGTTCTATTACGAAAGGAGGCACAATGCTGAAGTTGATTGAAAGGGACAGGTTACTGCTAGCCTGGATGTAAGTGCTAATGAAACCTGAGGCAATGTTTTTCTTCTTCGTAATATTTGAGGTGCACTTGATTAAACTTGCCTGGAGTGCAGAGTTTTCACTTTAGAGACCATTGGTTCCATTGTGTCTGTGAGAAGCGTATAAGTATTCATCCCAGATATGCTGCTAACCAGTTAATACTCGTTCCTTAAAGCTAGCCTGGCTGTTTTTAAAGGAGGAGTTGAGTTTGAAGATGCGAGAGTGACCTGGGCCTGCTCGGGGACACGGAGGTACTGTAGGTTGTCTGTGAGATGGACAGCCTCATTACCTGGCAATGTTCTGTCATCTGTCATCCGGTGCGACACTAAGGACACGGCCCTGGTCCCTGTGACAGCATCCATAAGTCTTGAGCCAGACCCTGTGGCTTCTGGACTTCATGCAGGTAACCCGTTGCTGCCTACACCAACCGTTCATGGATCTCTTTCATCAACCTCCACTCTCAACCCAGCCTGTGTGCTGTTTAATAAGACATTTCACAGACATAGAGAACTTGGTGGGTGACACCATACTCTGTCGTTAGTGTGAACACTGGAAGATGGTTGGCTGGATGTATCAGGTGTCACAATATTACAAAATCAGACAGAGGGTGTAGACAGGAAATACGCAATTCATTCCACCAACGCGTCATCCCTGCTTCAAAAAGACTAAGGACGCTGCAGTAAGATTGACCTGTCATCTGGCAGGTCTTAAATCTAGGCCTAGCTAGCCTACTCCTGAAACCACAGTGGAGATTTCTCTTTCTGACTGGTTGTAACCTATTGATCCTTTCTGGGGGAACATCTATGCCGGGACATTGTGTTAATATCATTGTTCTAGAATAAGCCTTGTCCAAGTCATCAATTCCCAAATTTCACTCAGTGTTCTTAAGAAGAGCTATTCTTTTTCAAAAGAGGAGGACACGGTTAGACTTACATAACTCGCACTCAAAACAAGCTGCGTATTTCATGACTTTCCAACATGCCACACACAATTACTTGATGAACATTCTGGTTTTGTGCATGGATCTGCAGGCCAAATGCCCTCGGTTGTAAAATAAATGATGTCTAAACTTAATCTGTGTGGAGACTAACTGTCCCCTGTCAAAAAAAAGTGAATCAGTAAAAAGACTGCTGCTAAATGCTGCTGTTGACTGTTGTGTTGTCAAAACATAGTGATTTGGACAGTTGTGTTACAACAGAGCAAAAAGAGGTCCTGGATGGCTTCGGGTGGGTGCATTTCACTTGAGCGATGCAACCACTGTTAAATGAATGGAAATGTATTCCTTCTATTCCCCTCCGGGAAGCATTTCTCGATACGCTGATAATGTTACAAATCTTGCAGTGGCGAACCTGAACAAGTCCTTGCTCTGGGTAGTTCTAACGGTATGGCTCATTTCGAGAGTGTGCCTTATGGGCACTGCCACCTGAGTGGTGTTGGCCCAACAAGAACTCCATCCTACTTGTTGCCATACCAACAACTTTAAAAAAAAATCCTTGGTTCAGTCTTAGTATTTTCCTCGTTGAGTTTCCGAGATGGATATCGCTTGTGTTCTCTTTTTTCAAACCCTCCAATAAAACATGCCCAGAAAGTATCCAAGAGGGACCCGGAACTGGATACAGCCTGAGGAAATATCTTTGATAACTACACTTGCTTGCTTTCCTAAAGAAATGTGGTCTCACAGCTTGAACTACTAATTTGCTACAGGTATACATTAACATTTTTAAGATGGTATTGAATAGATACAGCGCAAATGATAAATATCGACGATCAACCATAGCATTTTTAGAAATAATACACGGTTGACTTCAGTTTTGTAAAATTCAAAGAGTGAGTGGGAGAAAACTCAAAGGACAGAGGAATTCACTGATGTGTGAGCCATTAAAAACAGCTTCCTTTTCGAGAGAATCAACAGAGCACTGTCCAAATGGGCAGGAGCCATGAAATAGTAGAGCACTGCAGGGAGAAGAGGACAACCTCACAAGCTAATCTCTTCCCTTCGAGTGCGTACATATCTATAGTATGTATGCAGAATTTGTTGTCGCATGCTGTTTCTGAAGATAAGTCATCTTTTTGCCAAGAGTGAAGCCAAGGTTTGTATGGGCTGTTTGCTGATGGTGAATGGAAACACTGTAATTGAAAGGTGCTGCGATATCCATTAAGAAGGAAGGCAGTTCAGACAAATAGTTCTGGGTGTCTCCAAGGTGCTGATTGAGCAGACAGATGGTACATCAAATATGATGAAAAGACATCAGCAGGTTCGACCCCCTCTATCTATTCTTAATCTGCAGCCAAGGAGATTTTATTTTCCTTTAAAGACAAGAAAAAAAGTCCAAGGGAATGATTCAACTAAAGCCTTGGCTGGCAGGCAGACTCACTCTTGGAGTGGTTCAACTAAAGCCTTGGCTGGCAGGCAGACTCACTCTTGGAGTGGTTCAACTAAAGCCTTGGCTGGCAGGCAGACTCACTCTTGGAGTGATTCAACTAAAGCCTTGGCTGGCAGGCAGACTCACTCTTGGAGTGGTTCAACTAAAGCCTTGGCTGGCAGGCAGACTCACTCTTGGAGTGGTTCAACTAAAGCCTTGGCTGGCAGGCAGACTCACTCTTGGAGTGATTCAACTAAAGCCTTGGCTGGCAGGCAGACTCACTCTTGGAGTGGTTCAACTAAAGCCTTGACTGGCAGGCAGGCTCACTCTTGGAGTGGTTCAACTAAAGCCTTGGCTGGCAGGCAGACTCACTCTTGGAGTGATTCAACTAAAGCCTTGGCTGGCAGGCAGACTCACTCTTGGAGTGGTTCAACTAAAGCCTTGACTGGCAGGCAGGCTCACTCTTGGAGTGGTTCAACTAAAGCCTTGGCTGGCAGGCAGGCTCGCTCTTGGAGTGGTTCTGCATCTGTTACTATAATTTCCAACCAGATAATTCTGTTTTTCCGAAATGATTTTTTGAACCATGTGAAATCACTTAACCTTTTATAGTAGTTGGAAGGATTTATTGTCTTATTTTGAAAATTACTCTCATTTTAGAGACTCAATCTAGTCAATAAAACTAAGAACACAGACATGTTCAGACTGATGATTTCATATTGTACGATAAATTAATTAGCTTTTTATTTGGACATTACATACACATTGAATAAGGTGGTTGGCCTGTAATTTCCACATCTCTCCTTTCCTGTGTTGTAACATTAGCTAATGGTGACGAGTGCCTCCAATTATCATTACAACTGGGATTCACTCAGCGCTCTCTCTCTCTCTCTCTCACACACACACACGCACACACACGCACACACTCTCTCTCTATATACTGTAGTTGAATGTGCTGACAACAAAATCACACAAAAATTATCAATGGAAATCAAATTTATCAACCCATGGAGGTCTGGATTTGGAGTCACACTCAAAATTAAAGTGGAAAACCACACTACAGGCTGATCCAACATTGATGTAATGTCCTTAAAACAAGTCAAAATGAGGCTCAGTAGTGTGTGTGGCCTCCACGTGCCTGTATGACCTCTCTACAACGCCTGGGCATGCTCCTGATGAGGTGGCGGATGGTCTCCTGTGGGATCTCCTCCCAGACCTGGACTAAAGCATCCGCCAACTCCTGGACAGTCTGTGGTGCAACGTGGCGTTGGTGGATGGAGCGAGACATGATGTCCCAGATGTGCTCAATTGGATTTAGGTCTGGGGAACGGGCGGGCCAGTCCATAGCATCAATGCCTTCCTCTTGCAGGAACTGCTGACACACTCCAGCCACATGAGGTCTAGCATTGTCTTGCATTAGGAGGAACCCAGGGCCAACCACACCAGCATATGGTCTCATAAGGGGTCTGAGGATCTCATCTCGGTACCTAATGGCAGTCAGGCTACCTCTGGCGAGCAGATGGAGGGCTGTGCGGCCCCCCAAAGAAATGCCACCCCACACCATGACTGACCCACCGCCAAACCGGTCATGCTGGACGATGTTTCAGGCAGCAGAACGTTCTCCACGGCGTCTCCAGACTGTCACATCTGTCACATGTGCTCAGTGTGAACCTGCTATCATCTGTGAAGAGCACAGGGCGCCAGTGGCGAATTTGCCAATCTTGGTGTTCTCTGGCAAATGCCAAACGTCCTGCACGGTGTTGGGCTGTAAGCACAACCCCCACCTGTGGATGCCAGGCCCTCATACCACCCTCATTGAGTCTGTTTCTGACCATTTGAGCAGACACATGCACATTTGTGGCCTGCTGGAGGTCATTTTGCAGGGCTCTGGCAGTGCTCCTCCTGCTCCTCCTTGCACAAAGGCGGAGGTAGCGGTCCTGCTGCTGGGTTGTTGCCCTCCTACGGCCTCCTCCACGTCTCCTGATGTACTGGCCTGTCTCCTGGTAGCGCCTCCATGCTCTGGACACTACGCTGACAGACACAGCAAACCTTCTTGCCACATCTCGCATTGATGTACCATCCTGGATGAGCTGCACTACCTGAGCCACTTGTGTGGGTTGTAGACTCCATCTCATGCTACCACTAGAGTGAAAGCACCGCCTGCATTCAAAAGTGACCAAAACATCAGCCAGGAAGCATAGGAACTGAGAAGTGGTCTGTGGTTATCACCTGCAGAACCACTCTTTTATTGGAGGTGTCTTGCTAAATGCCTATAATTTCCACCTGTTGTCTATTCCATTTGCACAACAGCATGTGAAATGTATTGTCAATCAGTGTTGCTTCCTAAGTGGACAGTTTGATTTCACAGAAGTGTGATTGACTTGGAGTTACATTGCGTTGTTTAAGTGTTCCCTTTATTTTTTTGAGCAGTGTATATAATCCGGGGTCAGTGTTTCTCATAAAATATTTCTACAGTACATATCGAAAGCACATTCCAAAACTTGTTCAGTCCCACCTCTGTGAAACTGCTGGGAGTTACGGACTGTGGTTGTAACCTCCGACCACATGACTCCATGAATCCATGCACCTGCATCTGTACAGGGCACCTTGGGAAGAGTCCCTGTTAAAGCCATGCATGGGGTCTCCCTGTCGCGCCTGATGTATGTTAAAGTGTCCTGGGGTCCTTTTCCTAGGTGTGGGTGTCTCTCCAGAGGCCCGATTAGAACAGGCTGCACTTACAGCTGTGTTTGCTTCTTGTCAAACAGGCCCTGTTTTATGGCCGTCATCATCGGCGGTGTGACATATGCGGAGTGTGTTTTACTGCCACTGGCTGTCTGTTAAGTCCAGAGATCACGACTCGTCCAACACTCACTAAATCATCAAGGAGTTTCACTCGCTGATGAATCACAGGAACACTACAGGCCAGATATGTGTTCGTGAGCGGGAAAGATTTCAAGTTATGAAGAAACAAGAGTTCTATGACAGTGGTAGAGCATGTGTAATCAATCAGTGCCCACTGTTGTGTGAGGGAGCTGCCCTTTGGGGTGTCGTTTATTTACACGCTTGAGTATGACTCAGTAATCACTCCAATCTGAACATTTTGGGTGATTCTCATGCCAATAGCTGCTAAGCTAAAGTCATGTGGGTGGGGATGGACAATTAGCTCGAGAGGTACTCAAAGAGCACGAAAGACAGCGTGTGGCTAGCTTTAACTACGTGCGTGCACACATTTTTACATCGGTTTAATTTTCTTATGCTGACATCGGGGATCCATTTTGAAATTAATGTACCAATCAGCATTCGTTTTGTCATTTGTTTGCCTCTTTTTGTTTATTTTGTGTACAAACTTAATTAAAGAACCGCTGTTCCTGTGATGGAGGTTGAATGTGATGTCATAATCTACAGGTTTTTTTGATCAAATGGATCTCATTAAAGAAAAAGAGGTTGCGGTACGACTTATCTAATACTGTGAACTACCAGTGGACTACTCTGCACCCCAAACAAGATACTGAATGTCTCTTAATTCTCTCAGACGTAAGTCCACTGCGTGCCAATGAGTGACTGCATACCTACCAGTGTTCCAATTTTGTGGGGGATTTATTTAGAGGTAACCCTATATTTTTCAGAGCCATACTTGTGGGATATGCAGAGGGAGGGGAGAGGATGATGGGTAATGCTAACTGACAGGGTTTCCATCTCATTTCACACCCAACATGGTCTACTCTCGTTTTTGATGTAGTGGAAAAGAATGACGCTTTGAATATTGTGTGGCAAATGCAGCAAAATCTTGGTCTGCAGTAGTTAAGACAGTTATTTTTTCTCAGGAATATTTCATTTTAATAATGAGGGGGAAAAATGAAGAGTTTACTTATTTTTGACTGTTAACGTTATTTTATGCTTTTATACCTGTCTGCGGCCAACATTAAATTACAAAACAGTGTTGTGCTGAAGCTTCACTTTGATGCCCATTGGTTTTATTCAGACTTTTTGGTTGAATGTTGTGAAATGTATGACTTTGTGTCACGCTGAGCTTTAAACTTGTCCGAAGTCTATATGACAAGGAGCTCTGTCTCCGTGGGGTTTTCTATGGCACTGTCCTCCTCTGGCAACCGTCCACCTGCTCTGGTGGTCTTCCCCTACTGTCCACAAACACTTCAGTGGTCCAAGGTTTCAGAAACTCTGTGGCAGGGCCGTTCAAAGTGGCCAAACGTTTCGGAAAGGACCAAGGAGGGAACAAGTCAAAGCTGTCAGGATTTTTACATTAAAACAGCTCACAGAGGATACGCTGGCAACCCTCAGTGCAAGTCTGAGTCAACGTGTCATATAAAAAGGCAACAAGGTTTTCATCTCCTCCACTCGAGAAAGTCCAGCTCCCACTTGGGTTCCCAAATAAAACACTGTGCTTTCCTACAGCGCAGATACAGAGGGTTGAATAATTCATTGTGTCCTCATGCAGAGCTTCTATAAAAAAGGATCCCATAACATCATCACACTCTACTCAGAGCTTGACACAAGTCACCTGGGAAAGTCAGCTGTACCCTAAAAGCGAATTACTCAACCTCACAACGTTATTTACAAGTTCCTCTGTTTCTTCATTTGTATAACATTCAATGTTCTGCAAGTCAGATTTATTTGAGTTTTTTCTTTACTGTAAAGTGGAGAAAGAGAAGTATATCAAAAGTGGAAGCTAGGAGCAAGGAGACATAGGCCTCTGTTATGTCATTTGTAGATATATATTGTCTAAGACAGACCTTTCCTTTTCAAATGTGGCTGTTTGTACAAGGGCACAACTTTCAATGGGGACGGTGGGGTGAGGGGGACATGTGCGTACGCCTCTGAGAGGTCGGGTAGGGTGTTTGGAATGTTTATCAGACTGGGTAAAACAATATATATATATATTTTTATGTCTCCCCCCCACTTCTAAAACCAATGTTCGCCCGCTGGTGTTTAAAATACTGTATTGTTTTTTTGTTAAAAAAAAAATCTAACTGTGCACTATTTTCCATATAATTTATTTCCCCGGATTGGCTATGTATGATCATATATGTAACCTGATTCAATGGAAATAAGAAAAACAACAATCCCGTGATACTATGTAAAGAGGGAGAGATGACAGAGAACCCAACACAGAGAGACTGGCCCCCGTCACAGGAATAAAGAAATGGTCTGTGTGTTTCTGTTTCCTGAAATTAATGTGGCTTGGGTCTGCTTCCAAAAAGTGCTGCCCACTTGTTCTGGGTGATTTGTTTCTCTTGGCAGCGTCACAGTTTCTCACCCCTCTCTTTCATGTGCTTCCAAAGTCAAGTCGAACAAATTCATTAAACAGAGTTTGCTCCCCTGGGAGACAGAGGGTGACAGCTGACAGGGATGATTACACGTTAAAGGATGAGAGGGCTGCTGGGAGGGAAAAGAGGGGGATGATTGATAACTCATCCAACTTGACAACATCATTGTGTTTAAGTAAAATGTACAGTTAGTTCAAGGTTCGATTTCACTCAGGCTGGAGGGAAAGAAATGAAACAATGACAACTTGACACTTCCTGGCTTTAAGCCAGAACTTCCCCTTTGGCGCTGTTCTCCCCCAAAGAGGATATTAACAGGGACCCTACTTGGATACCTTCCCCCGACGACCTCTCTTGTATAATGTTACACTGACTACGTTCCAGCCCGGCTCTATGTTCCATACCCTGCTTATTGGAGTTATACTGTATGGTTGGGATGATATGAACCCCTTAAAGTTAGGAGGAAATCATATGCTTTGAATTAAACCTCCAGCTATAGCCTGTGATACCACTGATGGCATAGACTTAGATTTCTGAGTTTACACCTCACAAGTCTCACTAACCAGAGAGCAAAACAAATAACATTCTACCAGTATTTACTATAACTAAGGCCATTTTAATTGATATGATAATTACTGTGAAACAAAAATACATCAATGGGGGGGTTAAAGTGGTGTGAAAAGGGCTTTTACAAGCATGTAAACAGTGTAATGTGACAGCCTATTAACGTTTGGGAGACAGCTGCGTTTGTCTTAATTAATGATCCATATCAACAGCCTTCACCCAGGTCAGGAGAAAACCACAGCACACTATCACTGAACTTTGATCCACAAAGAAGCTCCAAGCCCCAAGGCAGGTACTGTAAGAACAATTTTGCAAATGGGAGTGGTTAAATATGATATCTACCATCCAATTACCACTCACACAGTTGAATAACATACAGCATAGTATACTTGTAGATCACAGACAGCCCTTTTAGTTCCCTTTTGAGATCCATGTAGAACCCTTTCCACAGATGGTTCTACATGGAACCCAAAATAGTTCTACCTAGAACCAAAAAGGGTTCTCCTAAGGGGACAGCCGAAGAACCCTGTTTTTCTAAGAGTGCAGCCATTATTATGAGCCGTCCTCCCCTCACCAGCCTCCTGTGCTGTATATATTCTTCAAGTGGTGAAACTAAAACAACTAACAATGAAAGCGATCCGTTTAAACTATGATAATGATTAGCTAATGTAAACCATATTTATCTTCAAAACAGTCATTTGTGGGTAGAAAGACAAATAAAGAAATGGACAAAGACTGTTTGAATTTATTCTGTTTATCTAAGTTAGAAAGGACAGTTGGAGGTTTCAATAACACACTGACAGATATCCACAGACACACGCCCTGGATACATGATGTCCATGTGTTCACGTGTCCCAGGCCTCTGGGCAGATGCAATCTACCCTCCCTTTGTTCTAGCCGCAACCTGATTAGGAACATATACTGTAATTTTCTAATTAGACTTTCCTAACCCCTTTCATCTGCTGGATGGTGGCTGAGCAGGTACTGCCTTAATATAATAACAATGAACCTGGATCTGGGTCCAGCTGTGCTGACACATGTTGAAAGGGGATGTTGCACTTGGGTCAGCCTTTTCCGTATATGCCAATGGAAGAATTGAGATAGACTACACGGCAGGATCCCTCTGTGCTCATTGGCACAGAGCCGGCAAGCAGGTCGATGGCACAGTCCCATGGATGACTCCACCCCAACTTATGGAGAAGTTAGCAAACCCCCCAAAACATTATAACCACTTTATGGTGGTTGGGACTGGCCATGACCTTCTTAACGTCCATCATAACTCCATGCAGGCCGATCTGGTAACCCAGAAAGGAGACAACTTCCTGATGGAATTGGCACTTCTCGCATTTCACATGTAGGTGGTTAGCCGGAGCATTGGCTAATCCGTAAGGCATCACCAAGTAGTCGTAGTGACCAGACACCGTGCTGAAAGCTGTCTTCAATTTATCCCCTTCCCGGGTGCATATCAGATTGTAGACACTCTACAGGTCCAATTTGGTAAAGAACCGGGCACCATGGAGCTGTTCGATTGCTTCCAGCACCAATGGGAGAGGGTAACACTATTTAGTGGTGATGGCATCCAGACCTCTGTAATTAATGCACAGGCGTAACACTCCATCCTTCTTTGCCATAAAGAAGAAGACGCAGGGGAGGTGGACGTGCGGATGAAACCTTGTTGGAGTGCCTCATGGATGTACTCCTCCATAGCCTTGGTTTCAGCCACCGACAGAGCATAGATGCAGCTGCTCGGGGGCGCAGAGCCTGCAAGCAGGTCGATGGGACAGTCCCAGGTGTGATGAGGAGGTACACAGGTGGCGCGGGTTTGTGAAAAAACCTCCCCCAGGTTTTGGTATACCTCCGGGATGTTGGACTGAAGGGCAACCACAGGACTCTCAACCGACGTTGAACCACAGGGGAAGGGAAAGCAGGTTCTCTGGCATTCAGGTGCCCAGTCCGTGATTGTCATCCTTGACCATGAGATAGTGGGGTCATGACGTTGGAGCCATGGGAGGCCGAGGATGATCTTGTGTACGGGTGCACCGATGATGAAGAAGGGAAGGCTTTCTTCATGTATGGACTCCACGGTTAGGGTGAGTGGTGTTCTGATGTGTGTGATAGTCCCAGATCCCAGTGGTCGATTATCTAGCGATTGAACCGGAAATGGAGAGGAGAGCGAGTATGAAGTGATGTTCAGAGATGAGGCAAGAACCTGGTCAATAAAATTCCCCGCGGCACCGGAATCCACTAGAGCTGGAGAAACAGTAGATGAGGGACAGCCTGCTAGTTAAATCGACAAAACACAGGGTTTGGCGGAAAGTGATGATGATGGAATACTCACGCCTTCCCCAAGAGACAGATGATCAAGGGGCTGTCCCTCTGCTCTCGTGGACCCTGGGTTGGAACGTACCGGACACCACTGTAGCTGGTGCCCCTCCTGATCACAATAGGGACAGAGCCCCAGCTGCCTCCGATGGCGTCGCTAAGCCGCGGGGAGGAGTGTGGCCCCTACCCCCATGGGTTCAGGCTCCAATACAGAATGTATGGGTCAATGAGTCAATGGGTCAATGAAGGAGGGTTAGAGGTGATGGGGATGCCGACGCTCCCGAAGTAGGTTATCCAGACAGATGGCCATCACAATGAGTGTGTCCAAGGAAAGGGTGTCGTCTCTGCATGCCAATTCTGTCTGGACCTTTTCTCACAGTCCTCTTCTGAATAGGGTGCAGATCTCCGGCTCATTCTGGATGCTGCCACTGTCCGGAAGGTGAGCTTGTACTCCGCAGCGTCCTGGCCATCCTGCTGTAGTTGGAGTAGGCGCTCACCCCCCTCTCTGCCCTCCAGTGGATGATCGAAGACTCCTTTGAACAGAGCCATGAACCCATCATAGGAAGCCAGCTCCTTCTCTCCTTTCTTCCAGACGGCCATAGCCCACTCCAACGCCCATCTGATTAGCAGAGAAATAACCGTGGAAACCTTGGACCTCTCGGTGGTGGGGGCTTAAATCTGATGAGCAAAATAGAGGGAGCACTGGGGATAGGAAGCCACGGCATTTGGATGGAGTCCCATCATATTTGTCCGGGATGGACAAATGAGCGTCGCTGACCTGGGCGAACTGCTGGATGGGCTGGGTTGCTGGCTCAGCTTGTGGTAGTGAATCCACCGCTAGTTGGAGTTAACGCTCCTCAGGTAATGTTGAGATGTTGAAGAACAAGGAGGACCTCATCCATAGCCGTCCCCAGGTGCGCCCGCTGGTGGTGGTGTTGGCGAAGTAGATGTCCCTGTTCGCCAACCATTTGGGAGATGTCCTGATTCCCTGGTGCTTTCAATTGTTGTGGTAGTATTCTGTAACGATGATGCTGGGAGTCAGGAAGCAGGTGGTAAGTTTAATAATCATAAAGAACATACAAAAATAAGAGAAGTGTCTGGAGATGAACACAGAAACAGTATTGCCTGAAGAGTGATGCCAGGGAGTGCTAGATAAAGGAGGAGTAATCAGGGTAGTGATGGAGTCCAGGTGTGCCTCATGATGGGGCGCAGGTGTGCGTAATGAATGTTGCCAGGTGTTTGTAATGATGGGTTGCCAGGACCGGTGGTTAGTATACCGGCGACGTCGAGCGCCGGAGTGGGGGAGCGGTGGTAGACGTGACACCTACGAAAAAGTGCCCTCACAGCTCAGTGGATAATTTCTTTATTTCCCGAGAAAACATTTTTTTTAAATAAAAATGTTAAACATAACAAATTGCACATGAACCTAGGTAATTTCATAAGGTCTTGAGTCTCAGACAATTCCCTCTCCCCGCCCTCTGGATCTGTCATGTCTATCTCTAACTGTTAGAAACAAAGTATTGGGCAATTTGACTGCTTGCTAGTCAGAAGCAGATGTCAGCAGCGGAACAAACTCATTTTAAGTAAAAATGTGTTTGTTTTGACAGCATTGCTAACTAGCTGGCATATTATAATTTGCTTTGATCAGCTGAGCAAATCTCTCATCGTCTCTAGGCCCACGAGTCACTGGCACAAGCTGGCTTACAATGTGTGATGAGTGAATGTGTTGCTGCACAAAGGTCTGTGCACGGCCCTGGATGGCAGGTTTGATAAATCGATGCAAGTCAGCCATAGAGTTATAAACCCAAACATAAATTACAAATCCAAAGTAGCCTACAGTGAAATCTGTAACCACGGTAAAGGGTTCAGATAGTCATTCTAAAAGTAGACTCACCACATAGATATAAGCATACATGATTAAGTCATCATTTGTTTCTGGGCCCAAATCTCTGAAGTCATTTTGTGTATTTATTGAGACAGTGGGCCCCCTTACTTTCCATGATGTGTGTGTGTGTGTTCAAGTGCGTGTGTGAGCATACGTGAATCGCTGGGGTATACTAGTGGAATGCAGCCTGTATGGATTACACTTCCTGGGCCAGGAGCAGGAGGGGTGGGCAGCAGTATGTCAGTATGTGCCAAGAAACTATTGTCCCGGCTACCCCCCTGTCTGCTCCACAGGAGGTGGGTTGGTGAGTCATTCTGGCCTTATCTCAGAGCTCCATCTCTGGGTTCAGTTCCTCTGACCTGTCCCGGGGCTCTCAGGACCTGGGAACCGCTGGGGTCAAGGCCGAACCAGTAAACCCTCCCTATCTTCTATCCATCATCACCCGACTCCCCCCCTTCTCCCTTCCTTTTTTCACACACTCATACACTCCCTCTCTAAATATGGGCGTGTTGAGTCTATTGACATTCAGGTATATTCAACCCTCCTCATAAATCAAGAGTGGGTAAGTTTAGTGCAGGGGAAAGTATTCTTGGAAACACTGGTTTTATCTGATAGGAGGGAGTGTAACTGAAATTCTTTATTGACTTGTTTTCCAAGCAAGATTACCAGTGCCAGCACAAACCGAGACTTGATGAAGGCCCATAAGGCCCATAGGTTTGTTTGGGCTTTAGTCGGCTGCTGACAGACAATGAAGATCTGTTCTGTTACTTGTGCTCGGCCTGTATTTGTCAGAGGGTTGTTTTCAAAAATACCCCTCCCCCTCCACCTACACCCTGGTTTCCTGAAGTTACTCTTTGGGTCAAGCCTGTCCACCGTGTATTTAATAAAGTGGAGAAAGAGAGAGTAAATAGACTTTGGGGTTCTCTCTTTAATGGCTTATCAATATCAGGAAGAGGGGGGAACAATGGCGTCCATCAATCTCCCAGCATTCCGTTGTGAGGGCCTGTCGGTCAAGAGAGCGGTGGGGCTCTTGATGAGTGATGGATGGATGGAGGGAGGGAGGGAGACTGATTGACTAGCGCCACTGCCACTTCTCCCCCAAATTCCTCACCCACCGCTCCAAATTGGTATAGTAACAACCAGTGAAGGAGCTCACAGACACGCACACGCGCACACACACACACACACACACACACACACACACACACACACACACACACACACACTTACCTATAGAGGTTGGTACAGTATAAATATTTAGTGCTGCTGTCACCCTGACAGTTGGTGTTTGTGTGCAGTTACAGAGTTTATGTGTGTGGGGATTAGTCCAGTCTGACAGTAGGGCTTTTAGCAGAACTCTGAAGGTGCCCTCGGTTAATCAATCCAAGCTGTGTTTTCAGGCCGGACTCACCCTCCTCCCTCCCTCCCCCTCTCTCTCATGCCAGTGTACACTATGTCCCCCTAACTCACAACCAGAGCCCTGTGAAGAAACCAAAATACTTCATGTTTAATGTTCAAATAATTGTAACGCAACCCCATGCTCTGGTTGGGCTTGATGTTCAATCACAGTTGTTTTGTAGATTCATGGGATTACATGTTCTAAATGACGACCAGGGTGTGTTGTCAACGTGAATTACATGTCATGACTCAGATTTAGCTCTCCCCTTGGTTCCAGAGGGCCAGTAAGCTGGCCTGAGACTGGGCCTTCCTAGAAATGCTGTTGAACCATCACAATTCTCAAAGTGTTTGCATTCAAAGCATTACTGGTCAGCCCTATCAATTACCATTCTTGGCAGTCGTTTAAGGGTGGTGCCCATGTTGAGATGCTTGGCACGGCTTTGTGGGCTTTTGTAGACTTCAAGACACAGAGGGGCTGGGGGGGCAAAGCTTTGAACCTTATTTCATCTCAGCTTAAAAACATTTATTTGAGTACCGCCCGACATAAATTGCAAAAGATAGTGTGCCCCGACAAACGGCAACTTTTTTTTTACATCTTATAATGGTTATAGGACTAAAGAGCACTGTTAATATTGGAAACGGCAGTCACTATGTATCTTTACGGGCCTCCCTGGATCAAGAAACATGGCATCCCACTGCATAACATTACTGTTCAAGTCTGGAAGTCGCCACTGGGGTTTCTCATGCTTTGTGTTCATTTGTGTAAGCAGAGGTGGCTACGGAAGGCCAGCTTTTACAGACAGCTGATGTCAGAGTACGCAACGCTGGAAATGAATAATGTGTCTTTACCCCCACACCGGATCACCGCTTAAGAACCTAACAACTTCACTAACAGCTCCCCTGGTCCCTGTGAAAACACACTCCCAGACAGCTTTTGTTAATTAGTATGAAATGCCTGGTGCCGACCGGGTGGCTAAATGAGAGAGAGAGACACTAAGGCTCGGACGGCTTGAGCAGAAGCACACTGAAGTTCAACGGGCCGCCGACTGCTGTGTTTAAGACGTGGTGACCTGAGACTTGAATGGTGATGACTCTTAATATCTTTATCATGCCTTTCCACTGTGTGTCCCAATCTTATCCGTTCCCAAACAACACCTAGGATGTCTCCTTCCCACTCATTGTGTTTGGAGTGTTTCTCTACGTTACTATGTCTTTATGATGCCTGTACAACACCTCAGGCTCTCCAGATACCTGAAGCACATGTTCCTCTCCTCTCTGTTTGAAGCTGTGTTTATTTGTCACAGGGGGAGAGTCAGAGAGAACAAACAGTCTTCTGTCCCTGCCCTGGATTGTGTCTCCTCTCCTTCACTCTGTGACTTCCTCCCCCACAACGTGTGATTGCTCTTGTGACTGTCAATGCAGAGTGTGTTTGGAGAGCAGAGCACGTCCTATCCTGTAACCTGGCTGGGAGCTTTATCTCACAGGGCCCTCCTCCTTCCCATTGCCATGGATCACTGGCTGCCACTAAGGGGACAACAACACTGACCTGCATTTGGAGTACTTTGTAGAGCAGATAGCGTGTGTGTTCATCAGTGGAGGCTGGTGAGGGGAGGACGGCTCATAATAATGGCCAGAACGGAGCAAATGGAATGGTAAACACCTGGAAACCATGTGTTTGATGTATTTGATAGCGTTCCACCAATCCGCTCTAGCCATTACCATGAGCCCGTCCTCCCCAATTAAGGTGGCACCAACCTCCTGTGGTGTACATGCACTCTGTTAGACACTGAAATGTACTGGGAGCATTGCACAGCCCAATGGGCATGCGACTGAATTCAAACAAACCAACAAGTGTTGCCTTGACCTTGTTCTTTTGGTGCGTGTGTGTGTGTCTGTGTGTGTATCTGTGTGTGTCTGCGTGCGTCTGTGTGCGTCTGTGTGCGTCTATGTTTGTCTGTGTGTGTCTGTGTGTGTCTATGTTTGTCTGTGTGTGTCTGTGTGTATCTATGTTTGTCTGTGTGGGTCTGTGTGCGTCTATGTTTGTCTGTGTGGGTCTGTCTGTCTGTCTGTCTGTCTGTCTGTCTGTCTGTCTGTCTGTCTGTGTGAGGGGGGACCTTGTGCTACAGTCTTTTCAGAGATAACTAGCCGTCGACATCAGACAAAACAAAGCCCATTTGCTGGACACTGGAAGCCAACTTAGTCAAGCAACTGATCCCTTTTTCATGGAGTCAGTGTTTGCTTTGGGGCACCTCCAACTTCCTCTAATTGAAGGAACTGTAAGATGCTTTTCGGTTATTCCCTCAGTTCAATCCCTCAATTGATCCCTGGTGGAGCTTCCTTCTCGGCTCATTTGAGTTGTTGGATGGGAGCGTTACTGGGATGTATCCCAAATGTCCCCCTGTTCCCTATATAGTGCACTACTATTGACCAGGGTCCATATGTCTCTGGTTAAAAGTAATGCACTATAAGAGGAATAAGGTGCCACTTAGGACGCAGCTTAGGACGCTTTCCCCTCTCCACCTTTAGAAGAAATATCTCCCTCCGCACGCTTGGCTTCACCTCTTGACAACTCCTGAGCGAACTTTCCCAGACTTTTCATTTTGCTAAATGCCAAGAATAACTTACTGATTTTCTATTGAAATGATCTCAAAGTGATCTTCAATGGGGTCCTGTGGTCATTTACGCAAGTAAATTAGGTAAATTATTCAGCAGGGAGTAGGAACAAATCGTCCCTAAACAATCTAAATGATTGATTTCTATAAAAATAATAATTTTAGAATTATACCGCAATGGGATCCATTGGAACTCCACCATCATAAACTGCAAAGCATGACTGATCTATGGAGAATAGATCTATTCTGTTACTTATATCAATAGATTGCATGGCTGATCTATGGAGAATAGATCTATTCTGTTACTTCTATCAATAGATTGCATGGCTGATCTATGGAGAATAGATTTCTTCTGTTACTATCAATAAATAGTTTCTGTTTTCTCCAGAAAGGTCATCCAGGGTCACCTCAATAACATCTTAATTGATGTTTGTGCCTCCTGGAAGCTCAGAAATGTCAAGTCATTGTGCCCCTGTTAAAACAAGATTCAAGGATAGAGCCTGCCCGCCATTGTATTTATTACATAAACAAACTACACGGCTCAAATCAGCTTGCTCTGTTTTCTAATACTGCAGCGAATTAAGGAATTCCCATGTTTTACGATTCAACAACATGGAGGCCTTCTGATATTACGGCCTCTCATCGGACTTTGATTGGCTTGTAAATATTTAGACTGCTGTGGCAAAGATGGAGTCATCTCCTGGCGCTTTCAGACACACGCACACGAATGCACATACACACGCAATGCACACACACACATAGACACACACACCGCTGTGGGAACAGAATGTGACCAAAAAACATTCTCCCCAATTTTGGTCCCGGTAGGAGGAATGCCATTTGTTTAATTAAGTGTCTCTGAGTGGCCCCATGGGAAGAAGCATTTTTTATTTCTCAGCCCCTAGCTGTCTCCCTCAGCCTGGCTGTCTACTCTACTGGCTGGTCTGGGGTCTGTGCAGTGGGGGCTGAGACGCTGCCTGCCAGGGGTAACCAGGAACCCACTGGTTCTCAGAGTAGCGGAATGCCATGCAGGGCTAACCCCCTCCCCCAAAAAACATCACAACCCCCTCTTACCCTCCTCACCGGGAGTCTCATCAGAGGGCTCTGTGGCTCTATAACCACTCTGGGCTACCCCTTTGCCCCTTTACCCACCAGTCATGGTAAGTGGGGACTCTGGAAATAGGTGAGGAGAGGTTAGAGGGTTTCTATACTGATCATATGTTCTGTCAATCAACCTCGTAGTAATGATGAACAAGCAGAGAATCATGCATATTTGTCTCTGCATGGTGACAACGTACTCTCTCAGGGTCAAATGTGACAGACTGGCCCTCAAAACTCTCCCGCACATCCAACCATACACTCACAAACAACAAACTCTATGCCTCGGATACCGTTGAGGCACCAGACAAAAGCACATGGCAATGCAACAAGCTTAAGGTATGTGTACAGTGAACAGGATAATATGTATCCTGTTTGTGTGTGGCATAGAGCGGGACAAAAATAGAGACCGGGGAAAGCCCAGAGTCTGAGTTACCTTTACAGACAAAGGTACTCCTTTCCTCAGGGGAAGACATGAGATAATGAGGAAGAAGAGGGAGAAAGAGAGGGAGAGCGAGAGAAGTGAAAGGCTGCCTCCCTCCATATCCTATACAGCCAGACACAGAGGACGACCTATTCTAAAGAGCCTTTGACCTTCGGCGAGAAAAGCCATATCTCCGATACAGTCGAGGAAGGGATGTGCTGCTGCATTAGCAGGCTGTTAACTATGGGAGATAAAACAGCCCAACAAAACCAATTATTCGGCCTCAGAAAAAAAATGTTTTAAGGCTGAGGGCCACAGTGTTTCAGGTAACAGGTTGTTTGTGGTGACTGAGATCCATGGAGACACTGTAGGCACAGGTGAGGAAAAATAGAGAGATTAGATAGATAGATAGATAGATAGAAGCTAACCAGAAGCTAGCCAGAAGCTAGCCAGAAGCTAGCCTGAAGCTAACAAGAAGCTAATCTGAAGCTAGTCAGAAGCTAGCCAGAAGCTGGCCAGAAGCTAGTTAGCTTCTTTACTGGCTAATCGTTTGTATTCAGCTAACCACGGTTTGTGGTCATCAGCTATCCTTTAGCTCGAAAATCTATCGCCAGTTTTGTACGGCGCGGCTCGGACCGGAACATACTGGACCTATTTTTCTCTCCATGTCCCCGGATTTCAACCGCAAGCTCTGGACATTTATACCTGGATCTCGCAGCTATTTAGCTGCTATCCGTGTGACTATCGGCTTACATCGATCCCGGAGCAAACATCAATTATTCCGGAGCTAGCCAGCTGAAGAGTTCCATCAGCCACTCCTGGGCTACAATCACCTATCCGGACCCGTTTTACTGCCAACGTGGAGCCCCACCGGGCCTTCACAACTGGACTACCGACGTTATCTGCCCGAGGGAGTTATCCAGCTGGCTCCTCCGTCGCGATGTTACCTGAACGCCCATCTGCGGCCCGCTAATCGTTAGCTGTCTTATTGGCTGCTATCTGAATAGATCTATCTGACCATTTTTTTCTTTTTTCTTGGGCCTCTATAACTATATCTATTTTTTGGGGCGAATTGGATTGATCCCCTCTACCACACGGAACCCCACTAATCATACCGACGGAAACGCACAAGGTGGCTAAAAACAGACCTCCATCCTATGCTAGCTTGCTATCGATGGCCCGGCTAGCTGTCTGAATTGCCGTGACCCCAACCAACCTCACTACTCACTGGACCCTTTTGATGACTCGACTAAGCATGCCTCTCCTTAATGTCAATATGCCTTGTCCATTGCTGTTCTGGTTAGTGTTTATTGGCTTATTTCACTGTAGAGCCTCTAGTCCTGCGCACTATACCTTATCCAACCTATTAGTTCCACCACCCACACATGCGATGACATCTCCTGGTTTCAATCATGTTTCTAGAGACAATATCTCTCTCATCATCACTCAATACCTAGGTTTACCTCCACTGTATTCACATCCTACCATACCTTTGTCTGTACATTATACCTTGAAGCTATTTCGTCGCCCCCAGAAACCTCCTTTTACTCTCTGTTCCAGACGTTCTAGACGACCAATTCTCATTGCTTTTAGCCGTACCCTTATCCTACTCCTCCTCTTTTCCTCTGGTGATGTAGAGGTGAATCCAGACCCTGCAGTGCCTAGCTCCACTCCTATTCCCCAGGCACTCTCTTTTGATGACTTCTGTACCCGTAATAGCCTTGGTTTCATGCATGTTAATAACATTAGAAGCCTCCTCCCTAAGTTTGTTTTATTCACTGCTTTAGCACACTCTGCCAACTCGGATGTTCTAGCTCTGTCTGAATCCTGGCTTAGGAAGACCACCAAAAATTCTGAAATGTTCATCCCTAACTACAACATTTTCAGCCAAGATAGAACTGCCAAAGGGGGCGGTGTTGCAATCTACTGCAAAGATAGTCTGCAGAGTTCTGTCCTACTATCCAGGTCTGTACCCAAACAATTTGAAATTCTACTTTTAAAAATCCACCTCTCTAAAAACAAGTCTCTCACCGTTGCCTCCTGCTATAGACCACCCTCTGCCCCCAGCTGTGCTCTGGACACCATATGTGAACTGATTGCCCCCCATCTATCTTCAGAGCTCGTGCTGCTAGGCGACCTACACTGGAACATGCTTAACACCCCAGCCATCCTACAATCTAAGCTTGATGCCTTCAATCTCACACAAATGATCAATGAACCTACCAGGTACCTCCCCAAAGCCGTAAACACGGGCACCCTCATAGATATCATCCTAACCAAATTGCCCTCTAAATACACCTCTGCTGTCTTCAACCAAGATCGCAGTGATCACTGCCTCATTGCCTGCATCCGTAATGGGTCAGCGGTCAAACGACCTCCACTCATCACTGTCAAACGCTCCCTGAAACACTTCAGCGAGCAGGCCTTTCTAATCGACCTGGCCGGGGTATCCTGGAAGGATATTGATCTTATCCCGTCAGTAGAGGATGCCTGTTTTTTTATTTTTAAACGCCTTCCTAACCATCTTAAATAAGCATGCCCCATTCAAGAAATTTAGAACCAGGAACAGATATAGCCCTTGGTTCTCCCCAGACCTGACTGCCCTTAACCAACACAAAAACATCCTATGGCGTTCTGCATTAGCATCGAACAGCCCCCGTGATATGCAGCTTTTCAGGGAAGCTAGAAATCAATATACACAGGCAGTTAGAAAAGCCAAGGCTAGCTTTTTCTTCCTGCAACACTAACTCAAAAAAGTTCTGGGACATTGTAAAGTCCATGGAGAATAAGAACACCTCCTCCCAGCTGCCCACTGCACTGAAGATAGGAAACACTGTCACCACTGATAAATCCACTATAATTGAAAATTTCAATAAGCATTTTTCTACAGCTGGCCATGCTTTCCACCTGGCTACCCCTACCCCGGTCAACAGCACTGCACCCCCCACAGAAACTCGCCCAAGCCTTTATTTCTCCTTCTCCCAAATCCAGTCATCTGATCTGAAAGAGCTGCAAAATCTGGACCCCTACAAATCAGCCGGGCTAGACAATCTGGACCCTTTCTTTCTAAAATGATTTACCGAAATTGTTGCCACCCCTATTACTAGCCTTTTCAACCTCTCTTTCATGTCGTTTGAGATTCCCAAAGATTGGAAAGCAGCTGCGGTCATCCCCCTCTTCAAAGGGGGGGACATTCTTAACCCTAACTACTACAGACCTATATCTATCCTACCCTGCCTTTCTAAAGTCTACGAAAGCCAAGTCAACAAACAGATTACCGACCATTTTGAATCTCACCATACCCTCTCTGCTATGCAATCTGGTTTCAGAGCTGGTCATGGGTGCACCTCAGCCACGCTCAAGGTCCTAAACGATATCTTAACCGCCATTGATAAGAAACATTACTGTGCAGCTGTATTCATTGATCTGGCCAAGGCTTTCGACGCTGTCAATCACCACATCCTCATTGGCGGACTCGACAGCCTTGGTTTCTCAAATGATTGCCTCGCCGGGTTCACCAACAACTTCTCTGATAGAGTTCAGTGTGTCAAATCGGAGGGTCTGTTGTCCGGACCTCTGGCAGTCTCTATGGGGGTGCCACAGGGTTCAATTCTTGGACCGACTCTCTTCTCTGTATACATCAATGATGTCTCTCTTGCTGCTGGTGAGTCTCTGATCCACCTCTACGCAGACGACACCATTCTGTATACTTCTGGCCCTTCTTTGGACACTGTGTTAACAACCCTCCGGGCAAGCTTAAATGCCATACAACTCTCCTTCCGTGGCCTCTAATTGCTCTTAAATACAAGTAAAACTAAATGTATGCTCTTCAACCGATCGCTGCCTGCACCTGCCCGCCAGTCCAACATCACTACTCTGGACGGCTCTGACTTAGAATACGTGGACAACTACAAATACCTAGGTGTCTGGTTAGACTGTAAACTCTCCTTCCAGACCCACATCAAACATCTCCAATCCAAAGTTAAATCTAGAATTGGCTTCCTATTTCGCAACAAAGCATCCTTCACTCATGCTGCCAAACATACCCTTGTAAAACTGACCATCCTACCAATCCTCGACTTCGGTGATGTCATTTACAAAATAGCCTCTAATACCCTACTCAACATATTGGATGCAGTCTATCACAGTGCCATCCGTTTTGTCACCAAATCCCCATATACTAAAAACCATTGCGACCTGTACGCTCTCGTTGGCTGGCCCTCGCTTCATACTCGTCGCCAAACCCACTGCTCCATGTCATCTACAAGACCCTGCTAGGTAAAGTCCCCCCTTATCTCAGCTCGCTGGTCACCATAGCATCATCCACCTGCAGCACGCGCTCCAGCAGGTATATCTCTCTGGTCACCCCCAAAACCAATTGTTTCTTTGGCCGCCTCTCCTTCCAGTTCTCTGCTGCCAATGACTGGAACGAACTACAAAAATCTCTGAAACTGGAAACACATCTCCCTCACTAGCTTTAAGCACCAGCTGTCAGAGCAGCTCACAGATTACTGCACCTGTACATAGCTCATCTATAATTTAGCCCAAACAACTACCTCTTTCCCTACTGTATTTATTTTATTTTATTTATTTATTTATTTTGCACCCCATTATTTTTATTTCTACTTTGCACATTCTTCCACAGCAAATCTACCATTCCAGTGTTTTACTTGCTATGTTGTATTTACTTTGCCACCATGGCCTTTATTTGCCTTTACCTCCCTTATCTCGCCTCATTTGCTCACATCGTACATAGACTTGTTTCTACTGTATTATTGACTGTATGTTTGTTTTACTCCATGTGTAACTCTGTGTTGTTGTATGTGTCGAACTGCTTTGCTTTATCTTGGCCAGGTCGCAGTTGTAAATGAGAACTTGTTCTCAACTTGCCTACCTGGTTAAATAAAGGTGAAATAAAAATAATAAAAAATCCATTGCGATGGCTGACAATGGAGCTGTCAGAGGGGTATGACCCCTTTCTAGACAGAGCTGCAATGGAGCATTCAGGGTCCTGGATACAATCCCACAACACCCAGAACCCACACCACAGCACAGGCTCAAAGTAAACCCTGCTTCTCCCTCTTCCAGAGCTCCTACCCTTACTCCCTCCCCTCCCTCCTGCTACAGAGCGGTACAGATGAGCCATCCAGCATGGAGCAACAAGGGAGCCTCCAAACCACCTGGCCCATTAGAAAGCTCTCATCCTGGACCAGAGACAGAGCCTGGCCTTGACCGACACGGACTGGACTGGAGGAGGTGTGGGTATCACGCTATACAGTCCTGCCTCGTGCAACAATGATGTGCACAATACTCAAGGAGCGGCCCAATCTTATGACACACTATCTGTTAAAACTGTTTGGTTGGTTGAGATCCAATAGGGTAATGTCCAATGGATGCCCAAGAGGAAATGAGGTCAGAGTTGTGGAGGATGTGCAGTAGTTATAGAGGATGGAGGCCTTGTTCATCCAATAGGCTACATTGTTCTTGGATTAGTCTTCCCATCCATTTTAACAGTCGGATGACTCATCCAATCACCTCGACTTTGAACACCCACCTCCAACGTGCCCCGATCCCACCAGCCAAAGATCTCACGCTCAGAGGAGAAGGACCTGAGGACCTCCACATCTGTCCAGTTAAAGACTTTGCCGAGGTTCAGCTAGCCCAGAGCGCTCCGCTCCGACTCACTAGAGTCTGTCCAGCGTCCAGGGAACATGTTCAGAGAGGAGAGGGGAGGAAAGATGAGGAAGTTAAAGACTTCATCCCAAATGGCCCCCTATTTCAAATCTAGTGCGGTACTTTTGACCATGGCCCATAGGGAAACCCATAGGGAAACCCATAGGGCTCTGGTCAAAAGTAGTGCACTATAGTATATAGGGAATAGAGTGCCATTTGGAATGCAACCAGAGAGGGGCTGAGGTGGATGAAAGGAGAATGCGTGGTTCTTCTCCAAACTATGACGTATTTTTTTCCTTCTCTTCCCCCAGCCTCCACCAACTAAACCCTGGGCCCAGGCAAGGCAACACATGGCCTGGGGGGGAGGAAGACAATGGAAGTAGATTATGTTTGTTTCATCATAACCACAGAGATGGGAACTGGCTCCAAATGACATGGGGATGGGTGCCGTTATCAGATCGAAACAGTGATATAAAAAAAAAAACACATGCGCATTTCCTGTTGTTGTAATTTACGAGTGCTGCTTTTCCAAATCACGTCAACAGATATTATACGTTTGGGTACTTCTAACTATTTTGGCGACAGAACAGTAGTGATTGTAAAATGAGTAAGATTGAATTATGATAATTGCTATGAAATCATATTTCTAGTGGGAGCATCTTTTAGCCAGACAATACACTGTACTACACAGTTAAGTTTATGGATGAGCGTCTATAACGTGGAGTGAAATTAAAGTACTTCTTGGATGCAGATTCTTCGCTGAAATGGGATAGGATCAGATTCCTCTTATGGCCAAAGTTAAACATGACAATGAAGTACTGTAGACCTCAGCCATAACATAATAGCAATCTCTGGTGGCATTTAAATGGTGAAGTACAATTCAGAGACAGAATTGTACAGATCCCATATCTTATCTTGATCATCCTGTTGTTGCAGGAATATTCCTGCACGACAGGAAATGCAAACTTGTAGTGTATTCAAGGTTTAAAAAGGCTTCTAAAGTTTGTCATTTCCACTTTAACATTTTAGACTTGATTCTCCCTAACAAAAGATGTATCAACCACTACACAAAATGTCCATTAATTATAATCCACATAATAATTCAACTTTCCTGTTGCTGCAGGATTATTTTCCTGCTGTAGCAAACTGGTTCAAATTGAGTTCCTACATCTGTATGATATTGAATTCCACATTGGCAAAAGAGCCAGGTTCAACCAATTAGATGATGCAGTGGTAAAGATGGTGCCCTTTGTCACAAATGTTGTGCAGAGTGCCTCATTGACCCTATGAAAACAACCCAGCAAAATTACTATTGACAGAGTATAGGGTCCACACTTGGAGTGTGTGCTCAACGCTGACCGTATCAAACAAATATGTCTGCTCATAGTTTCTGGGCGGTATGGCAACAATATCCTTTAGTTAAGAAGAGAGTGCAACTGCTAAAGATCAAATGTATAAGTCTTGTCAACTTGATGACTCAAGTAAATCACAGAAAGACTATATGCAGCATAATGTCTACCTGGTTGACCTTAAGTTGAAATTCAGATATTCTGTGTGTTGCTAGCAAAGCAAACACTTTATAAATATATACTGTACGTCATTGAGCGGAAGGTCTCACCCAAACCTTACCTGAATCCCCATTCAAAGAGCGACTGCAAAACAGGATATCATTACCATTAAAAAGGAAACGAGGCCTAACAAATCCTAACAACCAACTATTAATAAAAATATGAATACTTTATTGTGTTGGTGGCCTGAGTAGAGATCTTTAAATGACAAGTTACACATGCCATCAATTCCCCAAAGCAAGCACTATAGCTGCACTTGACTTTGAAAGATTCTCACTTTCAGCACGCATCGACGCCCTCTCTCGCACTCAAAAGAGAAATGTTAAAAATACTTTTGAAAAAAGATGCCCTCTTACCCCTCAATTCGCATTCTTATGAGTCAGACAAACGCAGGATGAATCGTTTTGGACACTTTCGACTTCCTTTCCAAAAACCTATTTGATTGTATGGAGAGGTTCACGGGGGTGATGATTAAAAAGTACAACAAACCTTAAAGGCATACTGACGGTGCAGCTCTCCAGAGCGCGTTCTTCATTAGTATCACTGTCTAGTCTAGTGAGATACCATATGTCATAATCTAGTGTTTCTGCTCCCATTGGGAGCAGTGCACATTACTGCCCAAATTACAAGGTATTTATCACCTCTAACTGTAACTCAAGACGATGAGTTGCAAGAAAAATTCAGAGTAGACGGCCAAAACAAATCAATGAGATTATGTATCACAGTGAGTTTCTCTCCAAGCCGTCTGATTGTATGATTGCGTTATAAACCTGGTGGCCTGTGATTTCAGTGAGATATTACAATTTGGCAACATAGAATTGGGAGTTGATCAGAAGGAACTACGGCAAAGACTCACTAAACAGATGACTCATTTCACCCTTAAATAATAACATGATACAGATGTATCTGAAAACATTGCATTGCCTCACTGTCGTAAAGGCCATTGGTCCTTGCATAATCCAACATCTGTACTACTCATTTGCACTACTACATTTCCAAATTCCCTTTTGCTTAAATTAAGTTAATGAAAATGGGTTGAATAAAGTTTGGTTGAACTTCATCTGTGTTTGCAACAGAGATGCTGTACTGTGGGCCAGTGTTGAAGGCAATACCACAGCTGGATGCAGTGAGTCTGTGCATTGGCTGGCTTGCCACCCTGCCTGCCTTCCCTCCATGTTTCTGTTCAGCTGTCAAATCAGACAGTCCCAAACCTCAAGAATACAAACTCCACATCCAGGTTTGGGATCTCCTCTCCCCTCACCTCTCATTCCCTCTCCTTGCCTCTCTTGTCCTCCCCTACCTGCCAATTCCTCTTCTCCCCTCTCCTCTCTTCCCCCTACTCTCCTTCCCTCCTCTCCCCTCTCCTCCCCCCTCCCATCCTCTCCTCTCCTCACAGTACTTACAGGCGGTGGAGTGGTTTGTCACATCCTCCTTCCTCTGCTAGTCAACCGTATGTAAACACTGCTTTCTCTCAGCCGGTCAACGAGCCCTGAGACAAACCGGGCCACACATAAACAGGAAAGCCAATGAATGGGGACAACCTCCATCTCCCTACATGCCAACTGCCCTGTAGCTTGTCAATTGAGATGCATCTAGCTGAAGCTCCCGCAGCAGCCTGTGACTTAAACAAGTCTGTCACTAAAACTAGCCTGCCACTACAGCCAATACTATCACATCTACTGGCTGTGGTTAATCCCTACCACATAGTACCAGTCAAAAGTTTGGACACACCTACTCATTCAAGGGTTTTTCTCTATTTTTACTATTTTCTACATTGTAGAATAATAATGAACAAATCAACACTATTAAATAACACATATGGAAACATGTAGTAACCCAAAAAAGTGTTATATATTTATAATTTAGATTCTTCAAAGTAGCCAACCTTTGCCTTGATGACAGCTTTGCACACTCTTGGCACTCTCTCAACCAGCTTCACCTGGAATGTTTTTCCAATAGTCTTGAAGTAGTTCCCACATATGCTGAGCACTTGTTGGCTGCTTTTCTTTCACTCTGCGGTCCAACTCATCCCAAACCATCTCAATTGGGTTGAGGTCGAGTGATTGTGGAGGCCAGGTCATCTGATGCAGCACTCCATCACTCGCTTTCTTGGTCAAATAGCCCTTACACAGCCTGAAGGTGTGTTGGGTCATTGTCCTGTTGAAAAACAAATGATAGTCCCACTAAGCGCAAACCAGATAGGATGGCGTATAGCTGCAGAATGCTGTTGTCACGTCCTGACCTTAGTTCCTGTTTTATGTCTCTGTTTTAGTTTGGTCAGGGCGTGAGTTGGGGTGGGCATTCTATGTTGTGATTTCTATGTTTGTATTTCTGTGTTTGGCCTGGTATGGTTCCCAATCAGAGGCAGCTGTCGATCGTTGTCTCTGATTGAGAACCATACTTAGGTAGCCTGTTTTTCCCATTTTGAGTTGTGGGTGATTGTTTTCTGTTGTGTGTCTGCACCAGCCAGAACTGTTTCGGTCGTTCTCTTTGTTATTTTTGTTATTCCCGTGTTCATTTAATAAATAAGGACACATACCACGCTGCACCTTGGTCCTCTCCTTCCAACAGCCGTTACAGCTGTGGTAGCCATGCTGGTTAAGTGTGCCTTGAATTCTAATTCAATCACAGACAGTGTCACCAGTAAAGCACCCCCACACCTCCTCCTACATGCTTCACGGTGGGAACCACACACACAATCAACTACTCTGCGTCTCACAACGACACAGCGGTTGGAACCAAAAAAATTGCAAATCTGGACTTTTCAGATCAAAGGACTGATTTCCACGGGTCTATTGTCCATTGTTCGTGTTTCTTGGCCCAAGCAAGTCTCTTCTTATTATTGGTGTCCTTTAGTAGTGGTTTCTTTGCAGCAATTCGAACATCAAGGCCTGATTAATGTAGTCTCCTCTGAACAGTTGATGTTGAGATGTGTCTGTTACATGAACTCTGTGAAGCATTTATTTGAGCTGCAATTTCTGAGGCTTCCTTTTCTTCCTCTTTGCCATAATATGGACTTGGTATTTTACCAAACAGGGCTATCTTATGTACACCACCCATACCTTGTCACAACACAACTGATTGGCTCAAACACATTAAGAAAGAAATTCCACAAATAAACTTTTGACCAGGCACACCTGTTAATTTAAATGCTTTTGATTTGTTTAACACGTTTTTGGTTACTACTATACATGGTTCCGTATGTTATTTCACAGTTTTGATGTCTTCACTATCATTCTACATTGTAGAAAATAGTAAAAACAAAGAAAAACCCTTGAATGAGTAGGTGTGTCCAAACTTTTCACTGGTACTACAGTGCGTATGGTCACTGTGGGGACGATGTCGTCGATGCATTAATTAACGAAGCCGGTGACTAATGTGGTCAACTCCTCAATGCCATCGGATGAATCCCGGATCATTTCCCAGTCTGTGCTAACAAAACAGTCCTGTAGCTTAGCATCCTCTTCATCGTACCACTTCCGTACTAAGCGTTTCACTGGTACTTCCTGTTTGAGTTTTTGCATGTAAGCAGGAATCAGGAGGATCGAGTTATGCATATGTATGTCCAGATGGATTTTTAATAACAAATCAGCCCAGATTCTTTCTTCGTAAGGTATGATAGAGATTAGAGAACACGGCTGCCTCTGTCCCACCCAAAGACCTATGGAGACACATATGATACACAAACTTAAGCTTGCAAATAAAAAGGGTTTGCAAACGCATCTTTATCAAATCCACCGCATAAAGTCATTTGACGGCTTGTTTGCTATTTTTGTTCATATGATTAGTCATTTTTGGTGGAGGGAAATGGATTATTATTATTTGGGCCAAATATTTAATATTCCCATTATTTGAGTGAGCGCATAAACAAATGCGTCATGAGCATTGCACGTACAATAACACAGAGACATTTTCCCACACTGAGGCCTGGCAGCGAGGACTGAACCTCAGAGCTCCAGACATCAAGGGAATTCAGACCACCACAGTACAGAACACCATAGTGCATACAGCACATGCTAGCATGGATCACCAGACTACAGTAGATCACAAAGCAGATACTGCTTGTTGTAGGGCCTATGCAATATACAGTTGAAGTCGGAAGTTTACATACACCTGAGCCAAATACATTTAAACTCAGTTTTTCACAATTCCTGACATTTAATCCTAGTTAAAAGTACCTGCCTTAGGTCAGTTTGGATGACCACTTTATTTTAAGAATGTGAAATGTCAGAATAATAGTAGAGAGAATGATTTATTTCAGCTTAAATTTCTTTCCTCACATTCCCAGTGGGTCAGAAGTTTACATACACTCAATTAGTATTTGGTAGCATTGCCTTTAAATTGTTTAACCTGGGTCAAACATTTCAGGTAGCCTTCCACAAGCTTCCCACGATAAATTGGGTGAATTTTGGCCCATTCCTCCTGACAGAACTGGTGTAACTGAGTCAAGTTTAGTGGCCTCCTTGCTCGCACAAGTTCTGCACACAAGATTTCTATAGGATTGAGGTCAGTGCTTTGTGATGGCCACTCCAATACCTTGACTTTGTTGTCCTTAAGACATTTTGCCACAACTTTGGAAGTATGCTTGGGGTCATTGTCCATTTGGAAGACCCATTTGCGACCAAGCTTTAACTTCCTGACTGATGTCTTGAGATGTTGCTTCAATATATCCACATCATTTTCCTACCTCATGATGCCATCTATTTTGTGAAGTGCACCAGTCTCTCCTGCAGCAAAGCACCCCCAGAACATGATGCTGCCACCCCTTTGCTTCACGGTTGGGATGGTGTTCTTCAGCTTGCAAGCCTCCCCCTTTTTCCTCATAACATAACGATAGTCATTATGGCCAAACAGTTCTATTTTTGATTCATCAGACAAGAGGACATTTATCCAAAAGGTACGATCTTTGTCCCCATATGCAGTTACAAACCGTAGTCTGGCTTTTTTTATGGCAGTTTTGGAGCGGTGGCTTTTTCCTGAGTGGTCTTTCAGGTTATGTCAATATAGGACAATAGGTCAATATAGGACTCGTTTTCCTGTGGATATAGATACATTTGCACCTGTTTCCTCCAGCAACTTCACAAGGTCCTTTGCTGTTGTTCTAGGAGACAGAACGCGTCTCCTTCCTGAGTGGTATGATGGCTGTGTGGTCCAATGGTGTTTATACTTGCGTACTATTCTTTGTACAGATAAACGTGGTACCTTCAGATGTTTGGAAATTGCTCCCAAGGACAATCCAGACTTGTGGAGGTCTATAATTTTTTTCTGAGGTCTTGGCTGATTTTTTTTGATTTTCCCATGAGGTCAAGCAAAGAGGCACTGAGTTTAAAGGTAGGCCTTGAAATACATCCACAGGTACACCTCCAATTGACACACATTATGTCAATTAGCCTACCAGAAGCTTCTAAAGCCATGACATAATTTTCTGGAATTTTCCAAGCTGTTTAAAGGCACAGTCAATTTAGTGTATGTAAAATTCTGACCCCCTGGAATTGTGATACAGTGAAGTATAGGTAAAATAATCTGTCTGGAAACAATTTGTCACGTTCTGACCTTTATTTCCTTTGTTTTGTATTTATTTATTATGTTCAGGGCGTGAGTTGGGTGGGCAGTCTGTTTGTTTTTCTATGTTTTGGGGCATTTCTATGTTTCGGACTAGTATGGTTCTCAATCAGAGGCAGGTGTCATTAGTTGTCTCTGATTGAGAATCATACTTAGGTAGCCTGGGTTGCACTGTTTGTTTGTGGGTGATTGTCTATGTTAGTTGCGTGTGTCAACACAGTCCTTATGATAGCTTCACTGTCTTTATTTGTTTATTGTTTTGTATCCAGTGTTCAGTTCTTTCTTTAATTAAACATTCAACATGAACACATACCACGCCGCATTTTGGTCCTCTGATCCTTCTCGCCTCTCCTCTTCAGATGAAGAGGAGGAAGACCGTGACACAATTGTTGGAAAAATTACTTGTGTCATGCACAAAGTACAGTAGATGTCTTAACAGACTTGCCAAAACTATAGTTTGTTAACAAGAAATTTGTGGGGTGGTTGAAAAACAAGTTTTAATGACTCCAACCTAAGTGTATGTAAACTTCCGACTTCAAAAGTAACTTCAGAATAGATCGATTGAAAATGGAATACAGAAATATCTAATTTAAATAAGTATTCACACCCCTGATTCCTTACTTTGTAGAAGCACCTTTGGTAAGTCTCTAAGAGCTTTGCACACCTGGATTGTATGATGTTTGCCTATTATTCATTTTATAAATTTCTTCAAGCACTGTCAAGTTGATTGTTGATCATTGCTAGAGAGCCATTTCCTGCCATAGGTTTTCCACCCAATTTAAGTCAAAACTGTCGCTAGGCAACTCCAGTGTAGATTTGGCCTTTTGTTTTAGGTTATTGTCCTGCTGAAAGGTGAATTAGTCTCCCATTGTCTGGTGGAAAGCAGACTGAACCAGGTTTTCCTCTGGGATTCTGCCTGTGCTTATGTGTATTCCATTTATTTTTATCCAACAAAAACTCTCTAGTCCTTGCAGATGACAAGCATACTCATAACATGATGCAGTCACAACCATACTTGAAAATATGAAGAGTGGTACTCAGTGATGTGTTGGATTTGACCCAAACATAACGCTTTGTATTTAAGACAAAAATTATTACTTAAGTGCCTTGTTGCAAACAGGATGCATGTTTTGGAATATTTTTATTCTGTTCTTTTCACTCTGTTATTTAGGTTAGTATTGTGGAATAACTACAATGTTATTGATCTATACTCAGTTCTCATATGCCAACTGTAACGGCAGATTTCCTCTTTGTCTGAAGAGGAGTAAGGATCGGACCAAGATGCAGCGTTGTAAGTGTTTATGACGATTTATTAAAAACGAACTGAACACTGAAATACAAAACAATAAACGATGTGATGAAAACGCAAACAGAAACAGTACCGTGTGGCGACAAACACTCACACAGAAACATATACCCACAAACCAACAGTGAAACCCAGGCTACCTAAGTATGATTCTCAATCAGAGACAACTAACGACACCTGCCTCTGATTGAGAACCATACTAGGCCGAAACAGAAACCAAACATAGAAAAAGAAACAGACTGCCCACCCCAACTCACTCCCTGACCATACTAAATAAAGACAAAACAAAGGAAATAAAGGTCAGAACGTGACAGCTTCATGGCACCTGGCTCGATGCCCACTCTAGCCCACATGCACTGGGGAAACTGTGCGCTCCACAGCATAACACGGTGCCTGCCCCGTCCCTCTCTCTCTCCGGTAAGCAGTGAAGTTGCCGCAGGTTTCCTCCCTGGCTTCACCACACTCCCTGTGTGCCTCCCCCAATAAATGTTTGAAGCTGCCTCTCGGGCTTCCAGCCGCGCTGCCGTGCTGCCGTGCTGCCTTCTCATACCAGCACCTCTCGGCCTTGGGACGGCAATATTCCCCTGACTGTGCCCAACTTATGCCCTGACTATACTAAATAAAGACAAAACAAAGGAAATAAAGGTCAGAACGTGACACCGACCCTTAAACTCTGTAACAGATTTAAAATCACCATTGGCCTCATGGTGAGATCCATGAGCAGTTCCCTTCCTCTCCAGCAACTGAGTTAGGAAGGACGCCTGTATCTTTGTAGTGACTGGATTGATACACCATCCAGTGTAATTAATAACTTCACCATGCTCAAAGGGCTATTCAGCGTATGCTTTTTTTTTTTTTTTACACATCTACCAATCAGTGCCCTTCTTTGCGAGGCATTGAAAAACCTCCCTGATATGTTTGAAATGTACAGATAATTGTATGTGTGGTGTACAGAGATGAGGTAGTCATTAAAAAATCCTATTAACCACTATTATTGAACACTGAATGAGTCCATGCAACTTATTAAGCAATTTGTTAAGCCAATTTGAACTTATTTAGGCTTGCCATAACAAAGGGGTTGAATACTTCTTGACTCAAGACACTACTAAGGTATATGGAATTGTTTTAAGAAAGTCATACCAAGGATCACTTGGTATTTGAATTTGAAGACTCCTTGAAGTATAAAAGATTTTTTGATGAAAATGTATTTTTGGCCTATATTATTATTATTCAAATGATTATTGGCCAATGCAAACACAATGAATAACAGATTCACTACATGAAACAACAGATAGTCACTCCAAAACAATATCAGGAAACATTTGTTATTTCTTTGTTATTTAAGCCCTTATTTTTGTCACTAAACAGTCTCCATATATACACTACATGATCAAAAGTATGCTCGTCGAACATCTCATAATTGTCTGGGTGTTTTTCATGGTTCGGTCTAGACCCCTTAGTTCCAGTGCAGGTAAATCTTAACGCTACAGCATACAATGACATTCTAGACAATTCTGTGCTTCCAACTTTGCGGCAACAGTTTGGGGAAGGCCCTTTCCTGTTTCGTCACGACAATGCGCCAGTGCACGAATCGAGGTCCATACAGAAATTGTTTTATTCGAGATCGGTGTGGAAGAACTTGGCTGGCCTGCACAGAGCCTTGACCTCAACCCAATCGAACACCTTTGGGATGAATTGGAACGCCGACTGCAACCAGGCCTAATCGCCCAACAACTTACTAATGCTCTTGTGGCTGAATGGAAGCATGTCCACACAGCAATGTTCCAACATCTAGTGGAACGCCTTCCCAAAAGAGTGGAAGCTGTTATAGCAGTAGAGGGGGGGGATCAACTCAATATTAATGTCCGTGATACTGGAATGAGATGTTCGACGATCAGGCTGTAACACAAAATGTGGAAAAAGTAAAGGGTTGTGAATACTTTCTGAAGGCACTGTAGATCATAATAGGCCACAAATCACTACAATGACCACAGTGTAGATTTCCTAGAAAATGTATTTTACAACTGGAAAAAAATATATAACAGGTAATCACAAATCACATTAACAGATATATTTAATTACTTCAAGATTCTGAATAGTGAGGACAAAACTTTGCATCGGTATCTGACCACAATCACATTGTGACTCCACACATAGCTACTAAAGCAAAAAAAAAATCGAACAAAACAGATGACACACCACTACACTGCAGGAGTCACAGAGAGGTCATTGTGCCAAATAGTTGCTATGTCACTTTTGGGATTAGGGGAAGTAACATTGATCTGGAGAATCGCAATGTTATAGCCTAGTCTTAGGGTCTTACAAAGTACAGAGGGCACACTGAATCCAACCCCTCTGATATAATCTTCATTCTTACCCCCTTACATTCACTCCAATAGAGCAGGAAACTGTAACATAATCAGAACACCAAACCCACTCGGGATTGGCTGAGCCACAGCCATGAACCTAGGGTCACCAGTTGGACGTGAATCATTGGTGTAAAGAGCATTTGTCAACAGAACCACTGCAATTCCACTTAATAGGAATTGAAGTGCATGGAAATGGTGTTTGATGTGAAAACATGACATTAGTACCTTGTTATGATAGAACCGCATATGATCTGGTGCTTCCTCATATCTGAGGGCCTTGGATTGCGAGCGGAAAAAGCAATGGGATCATGAAAAACATGATCTGTGTGGTGTTTTTGGAAGCCATTAGTGAAACTACTGATGTAGATGATTGGAGAAGGGCTGTTTCCTTTTACTGGCGCAGCGTGGGTTGCTATTTACAGAGCTCTGATAATGTCTGTGAGGGCAAACGTACACCAGTCTAGAGTACCAATGTCTATTACTATGATTGGCGCAGGATATACACTCACACACACATATGCAACAGACAAACAAAATTTTGTACAAAGATACACACAATCACGCACTGCATAGACATACTCTCTCTCTCTCTCTCTCTGACATACACACACACACACAAACTTCAAAGACAGACACAATCTCTCTGCCTCTCTCTCTCTCTCTCTCTCTCTCTCGTTCATACACACACACACTCAGATGTTCACACTAATGCTCATCAATCACCCTTTCTCCACGGGGGTATCCAGGACAAAGCTTAATGTCCATTATGCAACCGCCCCTGTGTTGTGGTCCAATATTGGTTTACAGTCCCAGGCCTGCCTGGCTTGGTACTCTGCCCAAGCACTCCTCAAAATCAAAGCCATTTATAATGAAGTGGTGCACAGACGTTTGCTTTCCCTTCATGAGGAGAATGAGGAGTCTCTGTGCAGATGGGACTACTTTTTCACATGAGTGGCCTCCCTCTGCTAGCCTCGGGCCCCGGGGACCAAGACTCCAATCCATCAGCCTCAGAGACAGAAATGTGTGGCAGGGAAGTGGAGAGCAGAGGCAAGAAAGGGGGCTCCGTTGGGGGCTGGGGGGGAGGGGTTCAAGTCCAAGAGTCTGACAGCAGACATTTCCATCAGATTTACATGAAGATGGAGGTCTGTGTCGTTAGCATAATATATGTTGTCCAGCAGCTGTCTCTCTAAATACACAAAGCCAAGAGTAAGGAATGATGTGATAAGCTTGCAGGAGACATTATCCCATGTGGTCACAGAGATCCCTGGGCATGTCTTATGTGTCAATGATTGGTGGGTTTTCAAGTGTGCGTGTGTGTGTCTATACATCTGTATCCATGTGTATGAGCTGCGTGTACTTTCACCCCACACAGATAGTATCACTCTAGCTGAACTCCTGTGGGGCCTTACTCTTCCTCTGGGCATCTTTAAAACGCTCCATCCCTGACTCTATAGAGGATAGGTTCGTCTTTAAGAGCACAAGGATTGACTCGGATCAAATGCTATGCAGTGTGACATCTGCAAACCATAACACCCCCTTAAAAAAATAGTACAAAACAAAGAACGAGTACGGTATAAAACAAAGAATGTGGCTTCAGCTTTTTTTTCTTTGTGAAATAAGGAGGCCACAGGGTAAGCATCTTCACAGAAACTGGCGGGGCGAGAGAGCGAGAGGTGCCTTGAAGTTCATTGCGATTTTGTCGGTTTTGACTTAGCTAGACTTCTAAAGATACTGCATTCTTACATCGTTGTTAAATATTCACTTGACTCTTTATGTTTGTAGTTATATTTATGACATAACATATGCCACTCCACACATCTTTATGACTTGCAGTATGTTTAGAAGTCCTGAAAGTTTCACTTCAGGGCTTTTGTACACTTTAGCATCCTTATTGTTAAACTAATGTTGTATATAAATAGTTGCGAGGTCAGATCAACTCATGGTGTTGTGTTGATTGTGCTGTTTGTATCATATGTTTTAATTGTATAATTGTGTACTTGCGGCTGCATTACTGTCCAGGTATCCCTTTGGAAAAATAGGCCTAGTGGCAAAAGCTGTTTCACCTACAGTAGTACAACATGTAACAGTGACTAACAGGAAGTACAGCTCAGTTCCTGGATGGTATTGGATAGTATGACCCCCTGTAATTTCTGTGCTCCTTCCCCCAGTAATTATTTCAAATGGGCCTGTGCTTCTAATGGAGGCAGTTGGGACTCGGCTGCAGTAGTCTGGCTCCTTCAAGGATGAACTGCTGCAGTCCGTAGCCTAACAGGGATGGACTGGGAGCAGAAATCGGTCTGGGTATTTCTAACACACCGGACCATTTTTTCCTCAAGGCCCCCACACCAGACCCTCATTTTACAGCCTGGTCTCACAGACTAGATGTAACATAGTAAATGTACATCCAGCACACTCAAATTAGTGTGATATGTTAATTCTATCAACCCAAAGGTTGCGAAATCGAATCTCATCACAGAGAACTTTAAAAATATATATATTAGCAACTATTTTTTTGATACTTTTCAGCTACATAGCATGTTAGCTAACCCTTCCCTCACCTTAACCCTTTTAGCTAACCCTTCACCTAACCTTTATAGTAATTCATACACATTTTGATCCGATTGCACAGTTTGCACAAACAGATCCTCAAGGAAGATGGATTCTTTTAAATATGCTATTGGACCAAAAACAGGGCTAATTCATCTATATCGGCCAAATGAGGATTCACACTTCTTTGAAAATATATATAATAAATCTATTGAGCTCACAAGCAATACATTAATATTTTATTATGGTAGGAGATTATAATATGGTTTTAAGTATCTCAATGGATCGTAAAGGTAATCACACTACAAATTATCACCCTCAAGCACTCAAGAAGATTACAAATATCATGGATACATTAGAACTAGTGGATATACAGAGGCTGAAAAACCCTGACCTCGTGAGATATACATGGAGGAGGCTTAATCAAGCTAGCCGTCTTGATTACTTCCTCGTCTCGTTTTTGCTGCCATCAAAAGTACAAAAGTATTAATAGGAGACAGAATGTGATCGGACCACCATCTAATTGGCCTCCATATGACTCTTACAGAATTGCCACGTGGACGAGGAATCATTGGTTCAAATAACTCATCATGAAATACCATAGGAACATTTATTTCGTTCACCCACACACAAGATAACAATAGTTTCACTGTGTAGTTTTTCGTACAGTCATTAAATATTGTAATACAAAATATGTACGTTTCATTATGTTACTACACATAAATACGTCACCGTAAAAGGACTAGTAGAGAGAATACTACAGACAGTGGAATCATTGAACAAAATCTGAAATCCATTGATGAAATACAATAAAATCACAATATAGGTTTTTTTTTAATCAAAGCTAAAATAATTAGCTACAAAATAGAAAAAAACTACAGTAAAACATCAACTGCAGTGTTCCTCACCTGGCTTACTGTTGAAAGCAAAACAAAAGATTGATTACTGTACTTCTATATTTCCATCAACCCTGTCTTGTGGATTTGGCCCCAGGTTCTCATCCACATCACAATGGATGTTTTCATTAGCCAAACATCTTGGGAAGAATCTTCGGGCATGGCGAATCCAGGCCTGACACTGGTCTGCCGTGATGTCATTGTATGGTGAATCCAGGCCTGACACTGGTCTGCCGTGATGTCATTGCATGGTGAATCCAGGCCTGACACTGGTCTGCCGTGATGTCATTGCATGGTGAATCCAGGCCTGACACTGGTCTGCCGTGATGTCATTGTATGGTGAATCCAGGCCTGACACTGGTCTGCCGTGATGTCATTGTATGGTGAATCCAGGCCTGACACTGGTCTGCCGTGATGTCATTGTATGGTGAATCCAGGCCTGACACTGGTCTGCCGTGATGTCATTGCATGGTGAATCCAGGCCTGACACTAGTCTGCTGTGATGTCATTGTATGGTGAATCCAGGCCTGACACTGGTCTGCCGTGATGTCATTGTATGGTGAATCCAGGCCTGACACTGGTCTGCCGTGATGTCATTGTATGGTGAATCCAGGCCTGACACTGGTCTGCCGTGATGTCATTGTATGGTGAATCCAGGCCTGACACTGGTCTGCCGTGATGTCATTGTATGGTGAATCCAGGCCTGACACTGGTCTGCCGTGATGTCATTGTATGGTGAATCCAGGCCTGACACTGGTCTGCCGTGATGTCATTGTATGGTGAATCCAGGCCTGACACTGGTCTGCCGTGATGTCATTGCATGGTGAATCCAGGCCTGACACTGGTCTGCCGTGATGTCATTGCATGGTGAATCCAGGCCTGACACTGGTCTGCCGTGATGTCATTGCATGGTGAATCCAGGCCTGACACTGGTCTGCCGTGATGTCATTGCATGCGTCATCCATGGCCTGGAGAAGGGTGGCTTGTTCGTGAGGGCACCTATCATATACCTTCCACCTCTATGTGGAGAAAAATCCTCAATCGGGTTAAGGAAAGTAGAGTATGTGGGTAAGTACAGGGTGATAAATTGTGGATGGGCCTGAAACCATGCTTGCACCATTTGTGCATGGTGGAACCTGACATTATCCCACACAATGACATAGGTCACGCCATCAGCTCTACAGACCTGATTTGACTCATCAAGGAAGGTTACAAGGAGAGCTGCATTATATGATCCAATATAAGGTCTGCGTCCCACCTCACCATCTTCCGATATAGCCGCACACATGGTGACGTTGGCCCCACGTTGTCCAGGTACATGGATGGTTGCCCGCTGGCCAATGAAATTCCGACCTCTCCTCCTTGTCTTGGCCAGGTTAAAGACTGCCTCATCCAAAAAGAGGAATTTGTGATGGTTTCCGTCAGCATCCAGCTCCATCACCCTCTAAAAATACATTTTGGAAAGAGAATTACTGATTATAGTAATTTATAATCATTTTTCACAACAGGCATCTAAAAACTGAACATACCTGAACATGCTCCGTCCTCAGTTGCTTCATTCTGTCTGCATTTCTTTCAAAAGGCCCACACGGTATCACTGTTTTAGAGACACCTGGTGCCTTTTCAGCATCCGCGCAATAGTCAGCAAACTTATGGCTTCCACATTGTAGAACATGTCGTCATTGTCCAAGATGTGCTGCCGAATTTCTGTAAGCCAAAAATCATTTCTTGCCCGAACCAAATTGACCACAGCCCACTCTTGTTGGTCAATCAGAACTTTGCCTCTGCATCCCCTATTTGGCCTAGTCTCAATTCTGCAGGGAAAATTACAGTAAGAACACATTTAGTCACATCACCTACTCTGTGGTACACATTGGCATGCAGTATACAGTCATTTGACAATTGAGAGTAGCCTAATGTTTAGTGCATGCTGAAGACTTACCGGTTCTCATTGCGGAAAGTTCTGATGATTGAGGCCAGAGTTGACCTTCTGAGGTTTGGTTGAATCATTGTAGCGGCCTCAGACATTGTCATGCCATGAGTTACGACATGGTCTACAAGTATTGCTCAGATTTCATTGGACACTTTGCTGTTGCTGCCGCTGTCTTGGTCCGTGGCCTTGTCCTCTACCACTTTCCCCACAACTCTCAAACGAGGCCCACGTCCACCTCTCAGAAGGGGTGCTCGTCTCCTACCATTCCTTTGACCACCACGTCTTCCTCGTCCCACTGCTTGACTTCTATTGTGACCTGGATCACCTGCTGGCTCCATGTTATCGCTATGTTGTTGTAGGTGGTTACCGCTCATTTCACTATATACTCATACCACAATGTGAAATCAATCATTAGTAACGAGTTGGCAGTTACTGTGGGCAAAAATATCTTGTTAATGAGAGGTCAGAGGAGAATGTCCAGACTCATTCAAGCTGACAGAAAGGCCACAAATGCTCAAATAACAGTCATTTAAAACAGTGGTGTGCCGAAGGGCATCTCTTAACGTACAACACCGTGAATAATTCAGACTGTTGTGGAGGCAAAAGGGGGCCCTACCCAGTACTAGATAGGTCTACCTAATAAAGTGGCCAGTGAGTGTACAGTAATGTCAAATCTGAAAACATGGTCTGGAATAGTGGTACATGGGACCATAGAAACAGTGTCTGATAAAGAATGATGATGAAATTTTGCATACATAGATAATGCAGTCCAATTGGTTCATGTTCCACGGTAATTGGTGTCAATGGGTCTTGTTATCCTGAAACTTTCAGGATCTAAACATGGAATATTGTTAGTCAGTTTCCATAAAACTATAAGAGTAATGCAACAGTTATCATTTTGAGCAGTTGTATCAATTGATAGTTAGATCATTGTAATGAAATGACACATTTTGTAATGACACATTTTGCATTTTGAAATAGCAATACTTTGATGTTAAGTTGTGTCATTTTGAACAGGTGATTTTAGTTCTATGAACAAATGATCTTACCTTTAAGTGTATTGTATCAAAGCAATTGGAAAAGTGTTAGAGTTTTGAAAAATGTGCAATTTGATCATCGGTTGTGAGTTGTGTCTAGAGTTTTGAAAAATGACAACCAAGGTTCTGAAATTAGTGCCAAAGTGACTGTAAAAAACTGTAACTAAGATAAAATAATTCTGAATTGACTTTTTTTCTGCACAACATAGTTACAACAGATCCCCTTATTGTATGGGACACTTTTAAATGTACTTTTACAGGCCATTCAATACAATACTCATCATCAAAACAAAAGCAGTTTAGGGCAAAAGAGATTAGACTAATACAAGAAATAGAGGAAGTAACGGTGCAGGTAGATGGTAATGGAAACTGTAGATGGTAATGGAAACTGTACTATAGAGGCACAAAATAGGTTAGAGGAAGAACAAAAATAATTGGAGGTACTTATTCAAGAATGATCAAGTGCAATGTATTACAGAAATAAAGTGAATTGGATGGAAAATGTTGAAGAATGCACAAAATGTTTCTTGAATCTTCAACATAGAAATGCTACCAAAAATAGTTTACAGAAACTCATTACAAATATGTCAATCATGATTCACCAAATTATATTTTGCTAAATATTTTAAGCATATGTTTTCTTTTCAGTCTCTTCCATTTCCACGGAATGATGTTAACTATAATGTTTATTTCTTAATAGTAATAATGTAAAATTAACAAATTTACAGAAAGACCTGTGTGAAGGCCAACTTACAGGAGAATAACCTTGAGGCAATAACAAGTCAAATAACAAGGCAATAATAAGTCTGGAAAAACACCAGGGCTTGATGGTATACCAGTAGAGGGATATCAGACATGTTTTGATGTACTCAAAGATCCATTATTAGCAGTGGTGGAAAAAGTATCCAATTGTCATACTTGAGTAAAAGTATAGATACCTTAATAGAAAGTTACTCAAGCAAAAGTGAAAGTCAGCCAATAAAATACTACTTGAATAAAAGTCTAAAAGCATTTGGTTTTTAGATATACTTAAGTATATTTGAGCAACTACATTCACTTTTGATACTTAACTATCAAAAATAAAAGTAAAAGTATAAATCACTTAAAAATCCTTATATTAAGCAAAGCAGAAGTCACCATTTTCTTGTTTTAAAAATGTATGGATAGCCAGGTTCACACTCCAGCACAGAGATTATTAACAAAATATGTATTTTATGTTTAGTGAGTCAGCCAGGCCAGAGGCAGTAGGGATGGCCACATGTTCTCTTGATAAGTGTAAGGAACGACGCTGCAGAAGAGAAGCAGGTACAGGGAGTTGACATTCCATCGGCGGCAGGTTCCATTGGCGGCAGCCCCCAGACTCCCCAATGCTTCATTTAATGGCTGCTGCATGTTGTAAGGAACTATGCTGCAGAAGAGAAGCAGGTACGGGGAGTTGACATTTAATTAGGAACGGACATGCAACAGGACAGGAACAGCATCAGGACTGGGAAACACAAAGACAGACAACAATCAATGCAGCAGCGGCGAACAGAGCTGGGGAACTGACAAATATATTGTGAGGTAATAATCAGGTGATTGAGTCCAATATCGCTGATGCATGTGACGATGGAAGGCAGGTGTGCGTAACGATGGTGGCAAGAGTGCGTAATGCAGGGCAGCTTGGCGCCCTCAAGCGCCAGGGGGGGAAGAGCGGGAGCAGGCATGACAGATAAGTGCTTGAATTTCACAATTGTCCTGTCCTGCTAAGCATTCAAAATGTAATGAGAACTTTTGGTTGTCACGGAAAATGTCTGGAGATAAAAGTACAATATTTTCTTTAGGAATGTGGTGAAGTAATTGTAAAATTTGTCAAAAAATATAAATAGTAAAGTAAAGTACAGATTCCTCAAAAACTACTTAAGTAGTACTTTACATACTTTACATTTTTACATACATGAAGGGAACATTTTGACATATGGTCGGTGAGAAAGTCCATATTGCAAATGTACGGTCCCTTACTAGACGTCCGCGAACGTGCAACAGATCTTCTGGGAAGTCATCGAACGAAGTCTCTCGGACAATCGGTTTCCGTTTTATAAAATGTTCAAATTGTGGTCATTTTTTCGCTGTCCCAGTAAATCCCACCAGAGGGCGAATGGAATCATATTGCAAATGTACAAAACATTACCAATCACGACGTGGCCTTTTTCTCGGAAAAGACTTCGAAGACGAAACGGAAAAGACAGTTGGTCTCAACGCTTTTTTTACGGCCATTTTTCTGGGATTAAAGTTACATTTGACCGATACCATTGCACTGCGTGTTACAATGTACAATTGGTGATGTTCAAAAAAATTTGTTTTTTTCAAAAAGTTACAGATACCATTGCAGCGTGTTCATACGAATCTTTTTTAAGTGTGTTTTGGAGCTCTGCAAGATTTCTGTGATTTTCTGAAATAACACAGACTCATTCAACCCCCGGTAAATAAGTTTATAAATTCTATAAGTGCCTACCCCAAGGAGGATATGTGTTCACTTTCAGCTTCCTGTGTCAACCGGTAGTTCCTTAAAATGGTGTCATAAGTGCTGTTTCGAAGGGTTAAAAAGGTCTGATCTTTTCAAAACTTCATATGTGTGATTAGGCAACCCTCATGAACTGTAAGTCAGTCATTTCTCGCACACACACACACACACACACACACAGCAAGGATGGAGTGACAGAGTGCGGTGCTTAAAGACACTCAGAGCCTGCAATGGCATTACCATAATCTCTAGGCTGTGCCGAGTTCAACGAGATGCCCCGCTAGACCGTAGTTTGCTCGGTCTGAGCTCAGCGACCATGAAAAAAGTAGGCCCATAATGATGCCTGGCCCTAAATTGCAGGTGCTTTTGAGTGACAGCGGGAGAACAGTTAGGGTTAGAAGCACAATTCGACAGAACCGTCAGACCTAGAGCTCTGAAACTTTGGAAACCTGTGTCCATGGTGAATTATGTGGCTCTAGAAGGTTCTCGGACCGAGAACCATCCTCGTACATTTGCAATAACTTAAATTAATCTTGACATCACAAAAATGACAACATTTAGAAATGTCCCAGAGTCGCAAGACTAGGTGCATTGAAACCGCCTCGGCCCATAGAGACGGACCCCAACGTTTCTGTCCGATAGCTCATTCAAAAACAGTCCAGAAAGCACTTTTGTAAGGGGGTGATAAAGTTTTTAAAAATTCAAATTTTCAAAATTTTACTCTTGGGTCTTGACTTGTGTTACATTTGCAATATGAAAAATTCTGGTGGAGCGCACTCGCCATCTATTGGATTTTTGCAGTGTTACACTTTTTTTTACACATTTGCCATATGGCATTTGCAATCAACTTTGAATGAAACAACGTCCAATTGAGTGGTATTGTCCATCGTGTATAAGTTTTGTACGGTGCCAATATGATCCCATTCATTTTTGTCCATTTCAGGGGGGTGTTCCCCTTAAGTACTTTACACCACTGATTATTTCAATTACTCCTATAAAAATGGTAGAATTTCAGGTACTCAACAAGAAGGTCTGATTTCATTATTACTGAAACAGGACCCAGGTGATAAGTAGAAAGATTCAGCCCATTAAAAAAATTAGAGGCCTCTTGCACTTCAATGTTATGATGCGAAAATCCTGGCAAAATGCATAGCACATAGAATAACAAAGATTTTACCAGACTGATCAGAACTTGTTTGCCTACTATATTTTAAGATACATATTGGCTGGAAGGAATTGTCATAAATAGAAAAAAATACAATTTTAATTTGAGGACATACAGGTTGTAAAATAAATGGGAAATGATTTTCAATGTACCGATTCCATGGCACATGGTTTATGAACTGGTGCAAAAAACAACACTTGGTTCAACACTTCGAGTTTTCTATTTAAATGATTATATAAAAGTCTTGCCACCAACAGAATGCTATATATATATATATATATATATATATATATATATATATATATATATATATATATATATATATATATATATATATATGGGACATACAACAATCTCAGCTCTGTAGATTTTGCTGCGAAGAGACAAAATCACCAGATAATTTATTCCCCTGTTGCTTGTTTCTGGTCACAGGTTCAGGGATCGTTAAAAATCACAACATTCACTTAAAATTAACCTTACAAATAGCCGTGTTGGGCGATTTGGAAAGCCATAGTCAGTCAATGAAAAATATAATAATATCCGTAGGAAAGGTTTTCATGTTTATCTCGCAATCTGTGGATACTATACCTTTAGAAAGGTTCAACATGTATGTATGTAAAACATCACAGCACAATTGAAAAATATATGGCACATGGACACCAAATGAGGGTGGTCTATGGTGATAGGTGGGATGGGCTGAGAGTGGCTGAGGGGTGGGATTAAAGAGCTTATGTTTGGTAATGTATTGTTGTTATGTGTTATTCCTATGTGACTGCTTTATATAAAAGTACCATGTATGTCAAATGTGTATGCAAAATGTGGATGTAAAATGTATGTACACTACCATTAAAAAGATTGGGGTCACTTAGACATTTTTTGAAAGAAAAGCACATTTTTTGGCCATTAAAATAACATTAAATTGATCAGATATACAGTGTAGAGATTGTTAACGTTGTAAATGACTATTGTATCTGGAAACAGCAGATTTCTTTATGGAGTATCTACAAAGGCGTACAGAGACCCATTATCAGCAACCATCACTCCTGTGTTCCAATGGCACGTTGTATTAGATAATCCAAGTTTATCCTTTTAAAAGGCTAACTGATCATTAGAAAACCATTTTGCAATGTTAGCAGAGCCAAAAACTGTTGTCCTGATTAAAGTAGCAATAAAACTGGTCTTCTTTAGACTAGTTGAGTATCTGGAGAATCAGCATTTGTGGATTTGATTACAGGCCCAAAATGGCCAGAAACAAATAACTTTCTTATGAAATTTGTCAGTCTATTCTTGTTCTAAGAAATGGAGGCTATTCCATACGAGAAATTACCAAGAAACTGAAGATCTCGTGCAATGCTGTTTACTACGTACTCCCTTCACAGAACAGCACAAACTGGCTTAACCAGAATAGAAAGAAGAGTGGGAGGCCTCGGTGCACAACTGAGCAAGAGGAAAAGTACAAGTCCTCAACTGGCAGCTTCATTAAATAGTACCCGCAAAACACCAGTCTCAATGTCAACCATGAAGAGGCAACTCCGGGATGTTGGCCTTCTAATGCCTTACAATGCTATGCTAGAGTAAAACCATAGAAAATGCATTATTGTATGAGTTGAGCCTTTAAAACATAACCAAAGCTTGGAGCATCACACAACATCAAGAGAAACCTGCGTCTCTATTTCATAAATGAGCATCTCTAGACTTGGAAGATGATGCTAAACCAAGTCAAAGTCACAGGACACAAACAGCCTGAGGACTTGAGTCTTTATCTAACCCATACAGTATATAATTAAAGCCCAGCTAACCAACAGAGGCAGACACTGTGACATCCGATCACGGTAAACCTGGACATAGTTCACAAACCTGACCCGGTGAGGGCCCAGATGTCTTATCTCTGTTAAGCTAGGGGGATCACTGTCAGAAGTGGCAGTACCCAACACAACACCAGTGCCCCTTGGAATCTGAGAGCAACTCTACCTCGCTGGCCGACTGAGAAGGAAAGCAAAGAATGTGTTCAGATGAGGGGGAATTCTGTCTCCTGGGCATTTTTTTTAAACAAACGTTCTGTAATTTTAGTATACTTTTCCCCCCCTTTTCCAACTGTGGCAAACAACTGAAATAAGGAAAGCCCAGTGGATTTATAGGCATTGAACCCTAATTGGACTAATGATGGTGGTAGACCTTAATTACCTCAGTCTCAGTCCATCAATGAGGACCAATGTTTATGTCTGCAGCCATGGCTGAGGAAATCTCCTCCATCATTTATGGGGGCGCTTGTTTGTTGTAGAATGCAGCTCTGGAAGAGATCTAATCTCTATGTTGTAGCCACTAGACCAGATCAGACCAGACCCACTCAGTCATTATACTAATACCAGTACATCAGCAGTCTAGAACTGATACATACCACGTACCATACAGACTCTAAGCCTATCGGTAACTGGTTACACAACAGTGTTTCCTCATCCTTAACTGTAATCGACCCAACCCACTTGATTCCATAATAGAGATTGAATTCCATTGCACATGGCTAATTCACGAAGGAATAGTCAAATACACTCACATTAGTCGGAAGGAGCACTAATGCCCAGCACTTTTTCCCACAAAACAGAAGTTTTGTTTATTAATGTTGACTAAATGATAGCCCAAATAACACTCCTGACCTGTGTGAGAATGAAAATAAAGATGTGAAAGCTAGCCAGCATGCATAGGTGATTGTACCCACTTCTCACAGCAGTAGCACCATCTGTTGCATTCTATACAGTAGTTTGTCTGTCAGTGCCTATAGGCAGAGCTCTACTCACAGACGGGTTCTATGGGCCCGTATCAGCACCAGACATGGTTAGACTGCACCACCACCAGCACATCCTCCTGCAGAGCTTGTCGTTGACCTGGAGCAACCCCGTCCCTCTCCTCTCCACAGGATCCATGTGAACACACAGCACCTCCACGGAGCCCACCGCTGACACCAACGGACACCAAGAACAGCCCCGTTCCACCAAATGGAGAAAAGGAGAAAAGCTCTTTATTAAAAGGTGTGCTGCTGGAAATATTCCATCACCCCGTTCTCACCAATACCATCCCACTTCATTTCATCCTTATTTTCCCACTGCTTTGGATGCAAAACAAAAACAAACAAGGCCAATTTCCTTTTTCCTGCCAATGGTTTGAATGCTGAATATTTCAATCCAAATGAAAAGCTGCATTTGTCAAATGTCATGGATAGGAATGCACTTGTTTTGTGTGTAAAACACAGAGGAAAGGGGGCACAAGTGAAAGGGGACACTTCCCCTAATGATTCAGCATGTCATTTTTCAAGATTTAATAAAAACATGTGGAAGGAGGGTGATGGACCTGATGAGTACAATACAGAGGTGTCATTTACAGTGCTGCACCACCCTCCCTTCCCCTACTCTCTTCTGCTTCTCCCTAGTACCTAGACCTGCCCTAGGCCACAGAGTCCCAGGGAGAGGGTCCGCTGTAGAGCCACAGGTCTCCAGGACACTACGATTGAAACCATGTGAGATGAAGCAACCTCTGGAATCAGCTTTCCATATGAGCTAACCCCCCTGAAACCTTAGATGACAAAAATCTGGAGTGAATGGAGAGTCCCAGTGCCCTGCCCCGAGCACAACTAAAGATATAAACTAAAATGATTTTCATTCACATATACATGGCTAGCGTGTACAGTACAAGTCCAAATGTACTGAGTCAAATTCACTTTGGTGAGATCGGTAGATGAGGTGAACACAAACACATGCCAACTATTGTGAAAGTTGGTAGCAGAAAAACGCAGCTGAAGGGTGTTGTTGTTGTTCAGGAAAAGTAGCAACATTTAAACATGTTCCGCATCACAACACACCCAGTCCTGACAGTGACCTTATTACCCGAGTTTCCAAGACACCCTAATCTCATTGACTGTACTATGGAACATTGGAACCTGATTTTTTTTTAGGTATTTGGAGAGCAGGTCAGTCTGGTGAATGACGTCACCAGAGGATTCATCTAAGCCCTGTCCCAGTTTCAGAAACCATGGTGCTGGTTCACACATCACTTCAGTTTGGATTTTGAATGGCAGTCAGATCTCTCTCTCTCTCACACACACACACACACACACACACCACACCCAGCTGTGAACGCTAAAACACATTTCAACCCTACACTATCACAAATATGTTCAGCTTTTGGGCGTTGGGATTTTTTTAAAGGGGTCGAGTTACATTCAAGATAAGTTAGATTTAGTGCCCTGTTCAGATGTCAGATGTTTGGGTTGAAGCTGAAGCTCTGGTCGCTGTGGTCTACCGTCAAAGTCAAGGCCAGGTTATGGAGACCAGATCCACAAGAACGTAATCAATCCATTGGGTTATGGCATTCCCGTTCCCCATCCACTACCCTTGTCAACTCGACAATTAGTTCAAGATGGTTTGCGTTGATTTAGTCTGCTTTGAGGTGGCGGCGTGTTGGTTCACCACAACACCACATTTGGCAGATTTCTTACCATGGACCGCCAAGGTCTGCTGGCTTGGGACTGGGTGGTGTGTTGAAGGGGAAAGCCAGAAAAATAAGCGTTACAGACATTCTTTCATGGCTGATATTTCATGGAGTATACTCAGTAGATGGACAATGTCTTCATCAAGAAAAGTATTATTATAAATGATGAGGGGACTCAATTGAAAGCACCAAACTGTCTGTTCAAACAGCTACCACGCAACTCACAGCCGCATACAAGACATGCCACCAGGGGTCTCTTCACAGTCCCCAAATCCAGAACAGACTGTGAAATGCACAGTACTACATAGAGCCATGACTACGTGGAACTCTTTCACATCAAGTAACTAAAGCGAGGAGTAAAATCAGATCTAAAAAAAAACAGATAAAACAACAACTCACGGCACAACGCAGACACACACTCCACTTGTATTGTACATTTTATTTTGTATATTTGTGCTATTAGAGTAATAATGTAATAAAGTATTGTATTATCTATTGTTTTATTTACCATCCTTTTGATCGACATGGGTAGTTCCTTTTGTTGAACCCATCCATTCTAATGAAGTCAACAACAATAGTGGGTGGAGGTTAGGAAGGGAAATCTGAGTGAACAAACTGGAGGTGGAGGAGGGTAAACAGCGTGATTGGAAGTCGGCAATTAGAGGTTGTGGAGATAAAGAGCTTGAAGAGATATTGTGCCACGATTTGGCTCAATCTCAAATCCCCTAAAGGCCTGCTGTGAATGCACCTCCACACGCAGAGCACACGCAGTTTACAGAATACATAAACACACATGGGCCAAGCCAGCCACATTCCTCATGCAGCCCTGTGTCTCACCCAGTAGGCCTAGGGAGACATACAGTGCATTCAGAAAGTATTCAGTCACCTTGATTTTTTCCAAATTTTGTTACGTTACAGCCTTATTCTAAAATGGATTCAATAGTTTTTTCCCCCTCATCAATCTATACTCAATCTATGACAAAACAAAAGGTTTTTAGAATCTTTTTCTAATTTATTAAACATTAAAAACTGAAATATCACAAACATTAATATTCAGACGCTTTACTCAGTACTTTGTTGAAGCACCTTTGGCAGCGATTGAGTCTTGAGTCTTCTCGATTATGTCGCTACAAGCTTGGCACACCTGTATTTGGGGAGTTTCTCCCATTCTTCTCTGCAGATCCCCTTAAGCTCTGTCAGGTTGGAAGGAGAGCATCGCTGCACAGCTATTTTCAGGTCTCTCCAGAAAAGTTAGATCGTGTTCAAGTCCGGGCTCTGGCTGGGCCACTCAAAGACTTGTCCCAAAGCCCAACCTGCATTGTCTTGGCTGTGTGCTTAGAGGCATTGTCCTGTTGGAAGGTGAACCTTCATCCCAGTCAGGCCAAATAATTCAATCTTGGTTTCATCAGACCAGAGAATCTTGTTTCTCTTGGTCTGAGAGTCCTTTAGGTGCCTTTTGGCAAACTCCAAGCGGACTGTCATGTGCCTTTTACTGAGGAGTGGCTTCCACCTGGCCACTCTACCATAAAGACCTGATTAGTGGAGTGCTGCAGAGATGGCAGGAAGGTTCTCCCATTTCCACTTTGTCAGAGTGAACATCAGGTTGTGTCACCTCACTGACCAAGGCCCTTCTCCCCCGATTGCTCAGTTTGGACGAGCGGCCAGCTCTAGGAAAAGTCTTGGTGGTTCCAAACTTCTTCCATTTAAGAATGATGGAGGCCACTGTGTTCTTGCGGACCTTCAATGCTGCAGAAAATTTTTGCTAGACTTCCCTAGATCTGTGCCTTGACACAAATCTGTCTCGGAGCTCTATGAACAATTCCTTCAACCTCATGGCTTAGCTTTTTCTCTGACATGCACTGTCAACTGTGGGATGTTATATATAAATTCTGTGGACAAATCCATGCACAAACAATCTCAGGCGCGGGGAAAGTATGTGTGTGTGTACGTACGTGTTTGTGTGTTACAGAGAGAGAGAGAGGGAGAGTTTCTGTTGGCATAGTGCCTCATGCTGCTCAGACCTGCCAGAATAACCACACATCTCTCACTCTCCTTCTGGTCTCGCTCTTCTCTCTCTTCTCCCGGTCCCTCATTTCTCTGTGAGAGTGACCCATTTCATCAAAGACAAAAGAAGCTATCAAGGCCTATGGAAAAGTAGACACTCTTCACACGTTTACAAACTTACAGGAGTTGTTCCTGAGACCTCAAGGTGTTAGAGAATGCATAGAAGAGGCTTTTTTCTCTATTTTTATTACCAAATTCTATTTGAGTGCCACTGTATTGCACATCATCCTTTTCACAGAGGGCTGAATGAAAACCCATTTAATCTGTCTGGTTTTCTAGTATCTGGACAAATTAGGTCTGTTGTTCCCAATAGAAAGTCCAAGGCTAGGAACGTCACGTTTCAAGTGATGTTACATAGTGGTATTACGACCAGCCATAATTAACAACAGAGAAAAAAAAGTTTCACACATACTGTAAATAGTCATCAGGTTTATGGGTATAACTTCTTCACAAAATCGTGACGCATGTATCTGAACCAAGATAGGCTGTAATTTCTTTACTGCTCTGCGTTGCTGTTTCTGTGTACCAACACCTCACTGCTTGCCCTGGATGGAACAACCACATTCGCCTTGTGGGTTATGATCTAAAGACAGGAAGGAATGACCTGCTATGTCCCAAAGCTTCAACTGTTGTAAAAAAAAAAAAAGAGAGAAGAGGAAGGAAGAAGATTCTTGTGAGAACAAATGACCCAGGAAGCAGACCAAGCCGAGACGAGAACACTCAATCACTGAGAACCTGCCCTCCACCCAAACCCTCTACCACAAACACATCGCCCTCCACCCCCACAAACCTCCTCCCTCTTGCTCACTACCCTACCCTTGTCGCCGGAACTACAGGGCATCTGTCTGCCAGTTAATCATCCCTAATTATGTGCTAATAAAGAAAGCAATGAAGGAGGAGAGGAGCAAGGGAAGAAAATAAACAAGAGCAATAGGAAGGGGAAAAGGGCAATTTCAGCTGAAAAATATTAATGTAATCAAGGAAAATTAGTAGGTTTGGGATAACATTCCTATGGCTCACTGTGTTTACTTTGCAGGCAAGCAATTGAACGTGTGTAGGGTCGAGGGTTGGAAGGAAGGCAGGTTGGTTAGTCAGAACACATACACTTGAATTACCATTACTCCCTGTTCTAAACTGTAGAGCCGATCTGTTTATGCAATCTATGCTCCACATTATGTATAGGTGGAGACTGTGTGTATTATGCGCAGGGCGAGTGGAGTTTAGATTATACACATGTTTTTTATATTTCAATCAATACAGTGGGTCATATCTGTAACACTGAGAAATAGATCAAATTCACCACCAGCTGGCTTACAAGTCACAATCCCTTCTAATGTGGTTCCAATTAGAATGGGTATGTTCTACTCATTCCAATTCTATGATTCAGATAGTGGTTAGGGTGCGAAAGCTGTGGGTGTACAGACAGGAGCAATAATGGTTTGCCTAAATGGGCCATGATTCAGGAGACTGTTCTGTGCACCCCTGTCAGATAGATAGGAATGAAAGCTGTTAAAGTACTGGTACACACACAAATATATACCGTATACACACACACACACACACACACACATGGGTCGTGCATGGATCGGTTCAGCCTGTGCTGTGAGCTGATTTATTGACTGGTGTTTACTGTGGATAATGTTTGACTATACTGCTGTGTCGGCCAGGGAGTCTCCCAAGTGTTGAAACAGACTGAGTGCTGTATAAAATATGTCCAAATATGCATTAAACTACACTCCAGAGAGAACCACATAAGAGCTTGACCTGGCCACTGTACCAGACATGTACTTTCTCTCTATCCAGAACACACAGTCAACCAGTGGCAAAATGAATAGAGGAATACACACTATGAACATACCTGTTTAATTATGACTGGTTAGAGTAAGAACCTGAAATGTAGATCTGTCCTCACAATATTGAAGTAATTGAACATCCTTCATACTGTACATGGCAATTACTCAATGAAATGGGGCAGAAAATATTGGAATATAACTATACACATCTGTGAAAACACTCGATTCTACCTGAGAGAATTATCTAGTAGCTCATGTCTAGTGAGGGAAAAGTACATTGACATATCCACGTGAATCCATTCCAGCCCATTTTCTCACTCTACAATTAGAAAAACTGTAGTCATATAGCGCCCACTTGTGGTTGACACTGATACGGCATCACCAACTTGTCCAAAGGCTAAATTTGTCATATTTAAGCTTTCCATTGACCATCACTACGACACTCTCCTTATAATGACTGTGATCATGATTGTGTTACTCAGGCCTATCTTTTCTGTCCAAATCAGCCAAGTCACCAAATCATAAGGGAAGACGGTTAGGAAATCAACCTCAACAAATGTTTTATAATGTGTCCTCTTGAGGGAGGGCTGATTTTCATACCACATAAACAGATATGATGCAATAGGTTGGTGTAAAGCAGAAAGCTACTCTCTAGCTCTGTTTATAGCTGGTGCTAATATGGGTCCTTTGTCCTGATTTGGTTTAATTTGCAATTGTGTCCACATTGTCTGTTAGCCGTTCACTGTGTCTGCATTGTGACCAGATTTCCTGGTCCCTTCTTTTATGCAAATTATTTTACAGCTATTCTTTCAAAATAATATGTATTTATTGTAAGACATATTGATGTAATGAATCAATGGTGCCACCTGTCAATGATTTTAGAGGGTGAAATAATGATTTAAATGGTTTCTCTGTCCAGATCTGTCTACACTTGTAAGATATCCAGACACAATGAGTGTCTGACTACCTCTAGAGGTGGGCGGCAAGATCTGATCACAATCAGAATGTGGACAAGATCAGTATCAAGGACGCAAGTTTGAACCAGCTGTAAACGGGTCTTCTGTCTGTGAATATTGAGAAGGGCTGGTGGTTGTGGACGGTTGGCTGTGGATTGGAGACAGATGTGCTTGTGGAAACCGCTCTTGGGTGGTGCAAAATAGATCAACTGCCTCACATGGGGTTGGAAAACCAAAACAATGGTTCACTCCAAGCTGACCGTGACCGTGTTGCTCTAACGGTCATTCACAGAGTTAACTGTGACCGCTCTCAATGGCAAACACTGTTGGTAAGTGACAAAAGAGAGGGTCAATGTTACTCATTTTCAAAGACCACCACCGTTGTGATGTTAAGAATAGCCATATTGAAAAGCAACTGTGTGCCACATAAGGTGTGGCATATTACTGTAAACTGTGTGCCACAAGGTGTGGCATATTACTGTAAACTGTGTGACACATAAGGTGTGGCATATTACTGTAAACTGTGTGACCGAGGTATAGCAACAATTTAAACACTGTACTGTAATATTGATACCAGGTGATGGCGATTATCAGTAATATTAACACACTTGGTAACTTCAGCTCTCTTCATTACTGTGCTTGCCCGGGCTTGCTTACTTTGCTATATGAAGTCTAGTAATCTGGTAGTTTACTTACAAAAAAATGGTAGACAGCACATAGGAAAAGTAGAAACATTTGGGGATAGCTCCTCCACTGACAATTGACCAATTCCACTGACAATTTACTAATGTAGCCCTTTCCGGCAGTCAAATGACCAAATCACCCGTTACTGGCCTCATGGGTGGAATATTATTAATACTTTGAATAATTTCATAAATACGGTGTTTTCATGTCAAACGGTTTTGTTATATTTCAGTCTTCTGTGATGTATATAAAAGTGTAATATTGAGATGCAAACTCAAAATATATTACATATCAACTCTATATCTGACATGGTACAGGTGTCTTCTTTTTTTAAAGCTCCTAACCATGTGTGTGAGGTGTATACTTTTGTTTCAAAGTGGATTTGTTTTAAGACTACCCAGAAACACTCTGTATGACCCTGATTTAGTCCACTGCAGTAAAAGGATAAACAATGGCTTCATAGTCCTACTGTTTTATGAGTTCTAGTCCATAAATCTAACAGTGGTGAAAAAAGTAGACTAGCCTACCTCTAAAATCCACTAGAGGGAACTATTTCAGACTGCCCCCAACAAGCCTGTGCTGCTGTAGTTTCCAAGCAATTGTATTGCCTCCATTGCTCTCTCTAAACACACACACACACACACACACACACACACACAGAGTGCCTGGCTTGCACTGAGGGGGGATTCAGGTTTACAATGCACTGCTGTTGATGTACGACCAGTTCCTCTCTCCTTGTGAGGTACATAGAAGGGTCACAAAGCGACCTTCTGGCATGGCTTCATAACATGCTGCTCCGGCCTCCACAAGAACACCTCTCTGGTGTATGCAACGTTGTCTTTCTACAGCTATGTAGCCAATATCGGTTCTCTGTGGTCTTCTCCTTCACAATAGGACTGTTAAATTTCCTGGCAAGAAGAGCTGAAGCAGCTCACCAGATAAAATGGCCCCAGTTCGCCACAGAAATTCATTTGATATTGTTCTACTTTGAGGGACATATAATGAATGAAAATCTCCCTTGTGGCACTTGAGTCCAATACATAGATTTGGAGCCAAATGCAAAAAACTGGTCAAATATCATTGGCAACATTCTCCTGAAATACTGTATGTGAATTTCAATATTTAGCAATTGTTACAACACAACTATCTGCTCTAAATAAAATGAGTTTGTCATTGACACATTTGTTCTACATAGTACATGTGTTGTGGATTTCAAAAATATGGAGTTCTCCTTGAGATGCTCAGCTATATAGAAGTAATAAATACTTATAATTTATGAGGTAGTGGAAATGTGGTCATAATTTGTGTTCAAGGGGAAATCCTACAGCTTGAAGTTCACCTCGAAAATGCTCATGGCCCACTGTCCGTAGGCTACTATAGTGAAACGTGTACTCCTGTAGAGCTGAAATAATTGGATGGTAAAACTTGCAAACAGCTAACTACAAAAAATCTAAGCAATTCAGGCATTCTTGAAAGTCAGGACAATCCTTATCCTGCAAAAAAACACAACTTGCATAGTTGAAAATAGCTTTAGCGAGCAGTAGGCAGTGATAATTAAATGTGGAGTGGAGATTTATAGTTGGCTATCATAATTAGAAAATCAGTTATCATAATTTATCCAACAAGCCCAGCTTTTGTCTAATAAACTTGGATCAATTTAATCCTGCCTATTGAAAAACACATTTAAATTAGATCAGATAAGTGTGTTGTAGCTGCTGCCAAATCATGACATTTAAACCCCCTAGAGTTTGTAGTGGCTGCAGCTCAGTTCCCTCTTTCTGCCTATATAAAGTTTGCACCTATTCCATAACATGGGGCTTGTGATGTAAGACCTTTAAACAGGTCAACATTCACAAGGCCTCAGGGCCAGACGGATTACCAGGACGTGTACTGCGAGCATGCGCTGACCAACTAGCAAGTGTCTTCACTGACATTTTCAACCTCTCCCTGTCCAAGTCTTTAATACCGACATGTTTTAAGCAGACCACCATAATCGAATGTTGAATGTTCATCCTTTTACTCTTGGAAAAGAGACCCTTAAACCCAGACTTGGACCACACACACACACACTGCACTGAATAGCAGGCTAGTGATTGCTTTGCAATGCTTGCAGTTAGCCACTGATTACTTTGAAACCACACGTTGAAATTGCGATTTCCAACTATTTGCGTAACGTTTATGTCCAATGCCCGATGAGCACCGATACATTTAATCTGTAATTTCTCATCATATGACAAGGATCTGCCAGTAGATTGTCTACTTGATTCATGATGACAACTGCTAGCTAAGATTTTGAAAGTCAGTCCAATCAAAGCTACTGTAGATATAATGTAATTGTATCTATGGCCAATGATCTTGGATGGGCACTTCTTATGTAACTATATGGCAGCACCCAATGGTGCTTGAATTTGAGATCTTCTGTGGATTTTTCAGTGACGTAGTGTACGCATGGGTGACAGAACACTGAGCCAATCACGGCACAAATAGAGAAGATTACCAACCCCTACTATCCGTATGTTCCACTGGCTGCCCCACCACCATAGAAAGCATTGAAATAGGACTGAAACACCAGCATTTTGGAGCTGCCTTAAGAAAGCAAAAAGAGAGACCAAGTTTGTATGCGGCTATAATAACTCCATTATTATTATTATTATTATTATTATTATTGTTTACATTGTTTGCAAACTGATATGTGACATGTATTAATGACAAAATAACATGCGAAACAGGCAACAAAAAATATCTATACATATTGTAGTAAGATCAACAGTGTGGGGTTTCCACATCACCAAGTTGAGTAACAATACAGGCACCAGTAGCACAAATATAAGACAAATGGGAAGTTATTTAGGAATTTTCATACAGTGGGGAAGAGGGGGAAATGCACCAATCACCTCACAGTCCACACGCCGTTCTCTTTGTTCGTTCTTTTTCCCAGGGGTAATCCTCACACTTGGGTTCTCAGCCAATCCGGTCCGATACACAAGGGGGTTAGTCCAACAGTCCAGGTCACAACAGGCAATCCAACGGCTCTGGCTCTCACTCCTCATACCTTGCTTGGTTCGCTCCTCCTCTGCCCCTATGTACAGGCTGCTTCCACCTGTATTTCCAAGCACTCCCTAGCTTAACGACACACAGCCTTTCCTCGTTGGGGCAGGAAGTCCATATAAGGTTTGGGGGTGGAGCCAGCCACCTGCAAGATATCTCTCCTCAATTAGGGTGGCAGGTAGCCTTGTGGTTAGAGCATTGGACTAATAACCGAAAGGCTGCAAGATCAAATCCCCTTGCCGACGAGGTAAAAATCTGTCATTCTGCTCCTGAACAAGGCAGTTAACCCACTGTTCCTAGGCTGTCATTGTAAATAAGAGTTTGTTCTTGACTTGCCAAGTTAAGTAAAGGTATAAAAAAAACTCTCCTCAATTACCACTCCCCTGCTGTCTTCCACAATATTTATACAATACCAGTCAAACGTTTACACACCTACTCAATCAAGGGTTTTTCTTTATTTTCTACATTGCAGAAGAATAGTGAAGACATCAAACCTCTGAAATAACACATATGGAATCATGTAGTAAACAATAAAATGTTAAACAAATCAAAATATATATAATATTTTATATTATATATTATAAATTATTATATTATTCAAAGTAGCCACCCTTTGCCTTTGCACACTCTTGGAATCTCTCAACCAGCTTCACCTGGAATGCTTGTCCAACAGTCTTGAAGAAGTTCCCACATATGCTGAGCACTTGTTGGCTGCTTTTCCTTCACTCTGTGGTCCAACTCATCCCATTCCATCTCAATTGGGTTGTGGTCGGATGATTGTGTAGGCCAGGTCATCTGACGCAGCACTCCATCACTCTCCTTCTTGGTAAAATAGCCCTTACACAGCCTGGAGGTGTGTTGGGTCATTGTCCTGTTGAAAAACAAATGATAGTCCCACTAAGCGCATGGGATGGCGTATTGCTGCAGAATGCTGTGGTAGCCATGCTGGATAAGTGTGCCTTGAATTCTAAATAAATCACAGACAGTGTCCCCAGCAAAGTCCCCCCACACCATCACACCTCCTCCATGCTTCAAGGTGGGAAATACACATGCAGAGATCATCCGTTCACCTACTTTGTGTCTCACAAATTTCAAATTTGGACTCATCAGACCAAAGGACAGATTTCCACCAGTCTAATAATATCCATTGCTCGTGTTTCTTGGCCCAAGCAAGTCTGTTCTTCTAATTGGTGTCCTTTAGTAGTGGTTTCTTCACAGTAATTTGACCATGAAGGCCTGATTCACACAGTCTCCTCTGAACAGTTGATGTTGAGATGTATCTGTTACTTGAACTCTGAAGCATTTATTTGGGCTTCAATTTCTGAGGCTAGTAACTCTAATGAACTTATCCTCTGCAGCAGAGGTAACTGGGTCTTCCTTTCCTGTGGTGGTCCGCATGAGAGACAGTTTCATCATAGCGCTTGAAGGTTTTGCAACTGCACTTGAAGAAACTTTCAAAGTTCTTGAAATTTTCCGCATTGACTGACCTTCATATCTTAATGTAATGATGAACTGTCGATTCGCTTTGCTTATTTGAGCTGTTTTTGCCATAATATGGACTTGGTCTTTTACCAAATAGGGCTATATTCTTTATACCACACCTAACTTGTCACAACACTACTGATTGGCTCAAACGCAGTTTCAAAGCATATTTATGTCCACTCGTTCATTTTTGTTTTCAGTCTGTGGATTCGAACCTGGCAATCTCTGACAAATTTGTCCCTAACCCTGTCAACGTGTTGGACCCCTTTTACTGCCAGACATCACAAAGCCCTTGACCACTACCCATGACATGGTGGTGGACAACACCACAACAACCCTGGTTGCTATCCTAGTGAAAGTTGACAACATCACAACACCCCTGACCACTAACACAGTCAACCTCGAAGTTAAGGAGGAAGCAGGTGACCTCCAGTCATGTGAGTTAGATTAAATCACGTTGACAGGTTAGCATTTAACTTCTTATGGCTGTAGGGGGAGTATTGAGTAGCTTGGATGAAAGGTGCCCATATCAAACGGCCTGCTCATCAGTCATAGTTGCTAATATTTGCATATTATTAGTAGTATTGGATAGAAAACACTTTGAAGTTTCTAAAACTGTTTGAATGATGTCTGTGAGTATAACAGAACTCATATTGGCAGGCAAAATCCTGAGTTAAAATCAAAACAGGAAGTCAAGGGCAGACAGGTCTGGAGTGAACCAAGGACTATATCTATTCCTAGTTCTACATTTTTTGAATGGGGCATGCTTATTTAAGATGGTGAGGAAGGCACATTTAAAGAATAACCAGGCATCCTCTACTAACGGGATGAGGTCAATGTCATTCCAGGATACCCCGGCCAGGTCGATTAGAAAGGCCTGCTCACAGAAGTGTTTTAGGGAGCGTTTGACAGTGATGAGGGGTGGTCATTTGGTCGCAGACCCATTATGGATGCAGGCAATGAGGCAGTGATTGCTGAGATCTTGATTGAAAACAGCAGAGGTGTATTTGGAGGGCGAGTTATTTAGGATGATATCTATGAGGGTGCCCATGTTTACGGATTTGGAGTTGTACCTGGTAGGTTCATTGATAATTTGTGTGAGATTGAAGGCATCAAGCTTAGATTGTAGGATGGCAGAGGTGTTAAACATATCCCAGTTTAAGTCACCTAGCAGCACGGGCTCAGAAGATAGATGGGGGGCAATCAGTTCACATATGGTGTCGAGGGCACAGCTGGGGGCAGATAGCAAGCGGCAACAGTGAGAGACGTGTTTCTGGAAAGGTGAACTTTTAGAAGTAGAAGCTCGAATCGTTTGGGTACCGACCCTGGATAGTAGGACAGAACTTTGCATGCTATCTTTGCAGTAGATTGCAACACCGCCCCCTTTGGCAGTTCTATCTTGGCGGAAAATGTTATAGTTAGGGATGGAGATTTCAGGGTTTTTTGGTGGTTTTTTGGTGGAATCCTAAGCCAGGATTCAGACACGGCTAAGACATCTGGGTTGGCAGAGTGTGCTAAAGCAGTAGGTAAAACAAAATGAGGGAGTAGGCTTCTAATGTTAACATGCATGAAACCAAGGCTTTTACGGTTACAGAAGTCAACAAAAATGAGAGCTCCTGGGTAATAGGTGTGATGCTGGGGGCTACAGGGCCTGGGTTAACCTCTACATCACCAGAGGAACAGAGGAGGAGTAGGATAAGAGTAGGGCTAAAGGCTATAAGCATATTCCACCAACCAGTCCTTTGTTGCCTTGGCCGTGTGTTTTTGGGTCATTGTCACCAAGAAAACAATTGGTAACACACTACGCCGTGAAGGACTGAAATCCTGCAGTGCCCGCAAGGTCCCCCTGCTCAAGAAAGCACATATACATGCTCGTCTGAGGTTTGCCAATGAACATTTGAATGATTCAGAGGACAACTGGGTGAAAGTGTTGTGGTCAGATGAGACCAAAATGGAGATCTTTGGCATCAACTCAACTCACCGTGTTTGGAGGAGAAGGAATGCTGCCTATGACCCCAAGAATACCATCCCCACCGTCAAACATGGAGGTGGAAACATTATGCTTTCGGGGTGTTTTTCTGCTAAGGGGACAGGACAATTTCACCGCATCAAAGGGACGATGGACGGGGCCATGTACCGTCAAATCTTGGGTGAGAACCTCCTTCCCTCAGCCAGGGCATTGAAAATGGGTCGTGGATGGGTATTCCAGCATGACAATGACCCAAAACACAAGGCCAAGGCAACAAAGGAGTGAGTGGCTCAAGAAGAAGCACATTAAGTTCTGGGGTGGCCTAGCCAGTCTCCAGACCTTAATCCCATAGAAAATCTGTGGGGGGGAGCTGAAGGTTCGAGTTGCCAATGTCAGCCTCGAAACCTTAATGACTTGGAGAAGATCTGCAAAGAGGAGTGGGACAAAATCCCTCCTGAGATGTGTGCAAACCTTGTGGCCAACTACAAGAAATGTCTGACCTCTGTGATTGCCAACAAGGGTTTTGCCACCAAGTACTAAGTCATGTTTTGCAGAGGGGTCAAATACTTATTTCCCTCATTAAAATGCAAATCAATTTATAAAATTTTTGACATGCGCTTTTCTGAATTTTTGTTGTTGTTATTCTGTCACTCACTGTTCAAATAAACCTACCATTAAAATTATAGACTTATCATTTCTTTGTCAGTGGGCAAACGTACAAAATCAGCAGGGGATCAAATACTTTTTTCCCTCACTGTATCAATGATGTCGCTCTTGCTGCTGGTGATTCTCTAATCCACCTCTACGCTGACGACACCATTCTGACACTGTGTTAACTACCCTCCAGACGAGCTTCAATGCCATACAACACTCCTTTCGTGGCCTCCAACTGCTCTTAAATGCTAGTATAACTATGCATGCTCTTCAAACGATCGCTGCCCGCACCTGCCCGCCCGTCCAGCATCATTACTCTGGACAGGTTCTGACTTAAAATATGTGGACAGCTACAAATACCTAGGTGTCTGGTTGGACTGTAAACTCTCCTTCCAGATTCACATTAAGCATCTCCAATCCAAAATGAAATCTAGAATCGGCTTCCTATATCGCAACAAAGCCTCCTTCACTCATGCTGCCAAACATACCCTCGTACAGTTGACTATCCTACCGATCCTTGACTTTGGCTATGTCATTTACAAAATAGCCTCCAACACTCTACTCAACAAATTGGATGCAGTCTATCACAGTGCCGTCCGTTTTGTCACCAAAGCCCCATACACTACGCACCACTGCGACCTGTAGGCTCTCGTTGGCTGGCCCTCGCGTCATATCATTCGCCAAACCCACTGGCTCTAGGTCATCTATAAGTTGTTGCTAGGTAAAGCCCCGCCTTATCTCAGCTCACTGGTCACCATAGCAGCACCCACCCGTAGCGCTCTCCAGTAGGTATATTTCACTGGTCATCCCCAAAGCCAACACCTGCTTTGGCCGCCTTTCCTTCCAGTTCTCTGCTGCCAATGACTGGAACGAATTGCAAAAATCACTGAAGCTGAAGACTTATATCTCCCTCACTAACTTTAAGCATCAGCTGTCAAAGCAGCTTACCAATCACTGCACCTGTACACAGCCCATCTGTAAATAGCACACCCACCTACCTCATCCCCATATTGTTATTTATTTTTTTGCTCTTTTGCACCCCGGTATCTATACTTGCACATCTATCACTCCAGTGTTAATGCTAAATTGTAATTATTTTGCCACCATGGCCTACTTATTGCCTTACCTCCCTAACCTTACTACATTTCCACACACTGTACATATATTTTTCTATTGTGTTATTGACTGTACGTTTGTTTATCCCATGTGTAACTCTGTGTTGTTGTTTTTGTCTCACTGCTTTGCTTGATCTTGGCCAGGTCGCAGTTATAAAATACCTGGTTAAATAAAGGTTAAATAATTTTTTTTTTTATAAAAATCATTTTGCGGAAGTATGTCTGATGTGGGGTTGTTGAATGTAGTACCGTGTGCTTTGTGAATGTCTTTGGGTAAATATGATATTGCTATCGCACATGCGCGCGCACACACACACACACACACACACACAACGCACTACAGTTAAAAAATGTTTCCCAAAAGTTGCCCATGTTCAAAATGTATCATGATTTTTTTCCTCATCAAATATTTTAATCAGTTATTTTGTCTTACTATTTACTGTACAGTATCAGTCAATCGGTATGGGTATTTTGAACTATTTACAGTATCAATTTACATTTAATCACAAACTTAAATGACAGATTGTTCAACAAAAGTGGTGGATTGTTTTTAGATTTAGTTGGCCCATTTCCTAAAATTTGATACGTTTTAGTTCTTTAGTTCTCCAGGAGAGGGCAGTCATGTCTAATCTCTGAAGTCATGTAATACCACGTTACAGTAATTCTGACGGCCTTGTGTTTTGGTATGTCTGTTTTTAGTCATTATCGTGCACTGTAAATAATACTTAAATATGAATTGACAACCATTACCACAGTACAAGGAAGGAAGGTATGTGTGTACTTGTATAGGCTAGTAAACTATTAGTCTGAAAGAAAGGGACATATTCAATCATGTCTTTGGCAGGCAGAATGAGTCATGAACATGTCTTTTTATATCTTGCCACCTTGTGGTTGTCGGTCTTTCTATGATTGCAACATGTTTGTTTGGGCAATTCACAGGGGCCCCTGTTGGACTAGATAGATTAGAGAAACCATAGAAGGCATTACGGTCTACTCCACAGCACTGGTTCATTTCAGTTTAAAGTGACTATGATGACCATGTCTCCAACTTGACAGGTGGGTTCTGTGGTGAGACTTGGGAGCAAGGCCATTGGAAGAACTAGAAGGAAAACTTTGAGACTCATCAACAACAGTAACATGCAGTACATCCTTTGACAGAGGTGCCTTTAAAAAAAGAACTGATCGAAGATGCTGTGCTGTGTTAAAACTTCAGTCAGATTCCCAACAACAACAACACGCCCGAGACACATGCAGGCACAAATCTAGAGTTCCCGCCAATTCCCAGGTTTCCCACCTCTACTCTGCACACGCTTTCTCTCTCTCTCTCACTCTCTCACTCTCTCTCCCTCAAACACATCCCTGTCAAATTAGCAGTGGTTTACATGGCTGGGGGAGAGAAGGGAAGAAGGGAGAAGAAGCCTGGTGCGGAGCTCCAGTGAGAGACAGAGGAGGGACTGATGGAAAGGCTTCCCAGAATTCTCTGGTTTTGTTGTGTGCTTCCCTCTGCAGTGTACAGGAGACGGGTAATGGCTTTAGCAGGGCCAGGTACACAAAGCTCCTGTGGCCACAGACCGGAGCTGGACAAACTTTACTGTTGACATCTGGAATTTCTTTCCTCCCTTCACTTTTTTTTCTCTGCTCCTCTCACCTCCTTATTTTGATTGAGGGGTGACTCACTGGTGTTCCAGCTCGTACTGTATCCATCATCGTAAAGGTGTCAGTGTGCAAAATGTTTTTTTTGTTGCCTGTCCCATGGTCGTGTACTGTACTGTATGGCTTTATCATGTCCCATTGTATGTTTGACTGTGGAGAACATATTACAGCTGACTGTGTGAAACTCCTTCATGTCAACCCACCATAACAGGTTCCTCTGTAGACATGTGACTGTTATGGATGCTCTCATCATATAGAGAACTACTTTGACCATTTCTATGGCTCTCATCCAATTTTCAGATTCAAATGTCTTTCCCAAATCAAATCAAATCAAATGTTATGCGAACAGTGCTGCTGTACTTGTTCCAGCTTCTGTAATAACTAGAGGGAAAACGTTGAGACTCATCAACAACAGTAACATGCAGTACATCCTTCAAGAGAGGCGCCTTTTAAAAAAAGAACTGATCGAAGATGCTGTACTGTGTTAAAACTTCAGTCAGATTCCCACGCCTTTGAACAACAACAACACAACATGGCTACTATATCAATGTACAGGATTATTGGCCTATCGGACAATCTAAAAAGAAAAGGTTCCTGGAGGATCCTTAAGGTAAAAAAAAAAATAGTTAATTTAAGAACCTGTATTCCGCCATCAGTTTTTTTTAAACCTTTGTAGACTTAAGGGGTGCTTTGAAGAACCCTTTTCAAAAGATGGATTTGTTTTGGAACCAGCATTGTGCAAGGGGTGGCAGGGTAGCCTAGTGGTTAGAGCGGTTAGAGCGGTTAGAGCGTTGGTCTTGTAACCGGAAGGTTGCAAGTTCAAACCCCCGAGCTGACAAGGTACAAATCTGTCATTCTGCCCCTAAACAGGCAGTTAACCCACTGTTCCTAGGCCGTCATTGAAAATAAGGATTTGTTCTTAACTGACTTGCCTAGTTAAAGATAAAGGTAAATAAAAATAAAAAAAGTGGGTAAAGGGTGCTCCTTTGAATAATTCAAATTGAGAATATTGGAATATTAGAGAGAGGCGACAGATAAGAGATGATTTGCAACAGATCGACATGAAAGGTGAGTGAACACGAGCTATTCGCTAAGATAATAATTCATCAAACAACTAAAAAACAATACATAATGTAATATACTGTTTGTTTTTCATCAGCTAGCCAAGCTGGTAATTGTTGAATAAGTGTTGGTATGTTTTAGCTAACTTTAGCTATCAATCAAATCACATTTTATATGTCACATGCGCTGAATACAACAGGTGTACTTTACCATGAAATGCTTGCATACAACCCCTTATCCAACAATGCCGTTTAAATATGTACTAAATAAACAAAAGTAAAAAATAAGTGACACAATAAAATAACAATAATGAGGCTACATACAGGGGGTACCAATAGCTAGCTAGCTAGTTAAAGTTATTGTAACATTAGCTAACTTTAGCTAGCTAGCTAGATTCAATATTAAGACATTTTTGACCTCATTTAAACCAATGATACACTCTCTCACCATCTCCTTCCATCCTCCTCCCTTTAGTCCCTCCCTTTAGTACCTGACTTATCCTGCCCCTGTCCAGTTAAGTGGTGGAAAGTTTGGGAGATGTGAACTCTGATAGAGAAATAGATCAACATCCACGAACAGGTAAGACACACACACACGACCCAATTTAGGTTATGTTAAATTTGACAAAAAGAAGAATACAGGAAATTGATCAGATTAGTTAGATGCATTTGACATTGAATGCTCATGTTGTTTATTTTGTGTTTGTGTCTAATTGATGTCTTTCAGGTTGGTGTATTGGGGCGGCCTGTTCTCTCCTCAGACTAAAGCAAGATGATGTTTAAAGCTCACTATGGATCTACAAACAGGTTAGCCTCTATAAAGTCTTTGGATGTATTTACAGTGTGATTATTGTGTGCTCTATGTAATTACTTTGTATTTTCCAATACTAACTGAATGGTGAATGAATGTATTTACAGTCAATCAATTACAGTCAATAAGCTCAGCATTTAACACCATAGTACCCTCCAAACTCGTCATTAAGCGCGAGACCCTTGGTCTCAACCCCGTCCTGTGCAACTGGGTCCTGGACTTTCTGACAGGACGCCCCCAGGTAGTGAGGGTGGGAAACAACATCTCTACCCCACTGATCCTCAACACTGGGGCACCACAAGGGTGCGTTCTCAGCCTTCTCCTGTACTCCCTGTTCACCCATGACTGCGTGGCCATGCACGCCTCCAACTCAATCATCAAGTTTGCAGATGACACATGTATTTACAGTCAATCAATTAATCAATACAGCGTGATTATTGTGCGTTCTGTGTAATTCCTTTGTCTTTTCCAATACTAACGGAATGTGAATGTGAATGTCATTTTGTCTTCTTTTGTATGTGAGAAGATACATTTCTTCTTAGGGGAAGGAAAACGTTTATTTTACACCCTGTATGTTTGAACAAAATTCAACTCCAGTTTTAAATTGCGAGGATTAACCTAGCTAGATTACAGGAAAATACTTGTAATTATATCAAGATGCAGACTGCCCAAATAAGCTCTCTTTATTGAGAACTCTAATAGGCTAATTTGGGTTGACATGGAAGAATAACTTAATTCTCCATTTGGAGCATCATATTATCTGAGCCAACACGTAAATGTGGGACTGCAGAATCCCATAATGTCCCATACAAAGAAATATGGGGTCAGATAAAAGAGGGACATCTTCACCTTTCCTGACAAGATCTGCTTCGTTATGAAACAACCATAAATGCAAATTAGGTGGAAAGTGTCACGTGTTGACGCTGGAGAGACGAAGCAGGTACGGGGAGTAAAACATTTCATAAAGACGGACAAGGAACGAGACAGGAACAGCGTCAGCAAACTAATAATACAGACAGAAGACAATCAATGCCGCAGCGGGAACAGAGCAGGGAACTGACAAATATAGGGGAGGAAATGAACGCATCAGCGTTATTGATTTCACCTGGACTCACTTATCACCTATAAGTGAGTCCAGGTGAGTCCTATAACGCTGATGCGCGTGACGAGGGAAGGCAGGTGTGCGTGATGGATGGCAGGAGTGCGTGATGCAGGGCAACCTGGCCCCTCAAGCGCCAGGGGGAGGGAAGAGTGGGAGCCGATGTGACAGAAAGGTCTGGAAAGAGTGGGATAGGTTTTGTTTTAGTCTTGATACTAATACATTTCACTTTTGCTTTTAGTGTCAACTTGAATTTGAGTGTGGCTGTGGAAGACTGATCCCTTCATGATGTATGCAAGTGGCTGAGTACCAATGATCTCCATGATTCCATCCCATCAAGGTTCATAATCTGTCTGAAGAATGCCAACTCTATTCAATTGTCCACATAGCAACAAACATACTTTCTCTGTGTCTAGACTACTCACATATCTTGGCCTCTATCACCAGCATGAAACACATTTTCTAATTAAATGTGGACTTAATGGGTGTGGGAAAACAAAGAGATGTTTTAGCGCCTATCGGTCACACATCTACCGAAACCACAGAGAGCTTTTAAGCGCCAACTTAGATGAGAATTGCCCTCATGATGAATTTGAGACTGGAACTGATCCCATTGAAGATAGCTTGAATGATGTAGAGCACATATGTCAGAGTCAAGGCCCGCGGGCCACATCCGGCCCGCAAGAAGGTTTTTTACGGCCCCTGGGATGATCTTGATTTATTATTAGAACCGGCCCGCAGCAAGCCGGCAGCCCGCAGATCTTTTACACGCACCAATACTACATTTCCCACAATGCAAAGGTGACGCACCGAGCAGTAGGCTGCTTCATTTCAATATTTATTGGCACAGCAGTCGTCAGCATCACAGTAAAATTAACTTTCAGATACCCATCAAAAATGGCAAAACGGAAGGTGGATACTGAGAACCGGGGGTTTCAAACAAGGTGGGAGTCGGAGTATATGTTCACGAAGGTAGCTGGAAAACCTGTGTGTCTTCTGTGTGGAGAAAGTGTGGCGGTACTGAAAGAGTATAATCTGAGACGACATTATGAAACGAAACACGCGGACACACACGCGGACGCAACTGTCAAGGCCAGTTTTATTTTGGCAGAAGAGATCGCTAAATCAGCCCGGCCATTTACGGAGGGGGATTTCATCAAAAACTGCATGATTAAAGTTTGTGACGAAGTTTGCCCAGAAAAAAGGCAACTCTTTTTAAATGTGAGTCTGAGCAGAAACACCATTGCCGAGAGAGTAGACCAGTTGTCCATCAATCTAAAAGAGCAGCTTGTGAAAAAGGGAAAAGATTTTATTGCATATTCCTTGGCTGTGGATGAGAGCACCGACATTTCTGACATTGCCCAGTTGTCAATTTTCATCCGCGGAGTGGACTCCAACCTAAGCGTGACAGAGGAGTTTTTGGCTTTACGTCCTATGCATGGCACAACTACGGGGCATGATTTGTATGAAGAGGTGTCAAGATGTGTAAATGAGATGGAGCTGCCTTGGGAAAAACTCGTGGGTTTGACAACCGATGGAGCACCTGCGATGTGTGGACACAGGAGCGGACTGGTGGCGAAGATACGGGAAAAGATGCAAGAGGAAAACGCGACAGGTGAGCTGACAGCTTATCATTGTATCATACACCAGGAAGCGTTGTGCGGTAAAGCCTTGAAAATGGAGCATGTAATGAGCATCATCACGCGCACAGTTAACTTTATCAGAGCCAAAGGTTTGAATCACCGCCAGTTCAAGGCATTTCTGACGGAGTTAGAAACGGAGCATGGTGATTTGCCTTATCACACAGAGGTGCGATGGCTAAGCCAGGGAAAGGTGCTTCAAAGATGTTTCGAGCTTCGTGAGGAGATTTGTCTGTTCTTGGACAGCAAAGGGAAAGACACAACACAACTCCGAGACGAAATGTTTCTGTGTGAAATGGCTTTTCTGTGTGACATTACGAGTCATCTGAATGCAATAAACTTGCAGCTGCAGGGTCGGGATCGTGTCATCTCTGATATGTACAGTACAGTGAAGGCATTTAAAACCAAACTGACTCTGTGGGAGACGCAGATGCGGAAAGAAAATTTGAGCCACTTTCCCAGCTGCCAGACCATGAAAGAGAAGCTCTCTACCAGTGCGTTCCCGAGCACACAGTTGGCTGATAAAATAGGTATGCTTGCCGCTGACTTTCGACGCCGATTTGCTGACTTTGAAGCACAAAAAAGCAGGTTGGAACTGCTCGGTAACCCATTTGCTGTTGACGTGGAAAGCTCACCACCAAACCTCCAAATGGAGTTGATTGACCTCCAATGCAATGATGCACTGAGGGCAAAATATGCGGCAGTGGGTGCTGCGGAGTTCGCCCGTTTCCTCCCCGGCACAATGCCCCAGCTGCGCATCCAGGCTGCTCAAACGTTGTCTATGTTTGGCAGCACATACCTGTGTGAACAACTGTTTTCTTTGATGAACCTGAACAAAACATCACACAGAAGTCGACTTACTGCTGAACACCTCCACTCAATTCTGAGGATTTCTTCAGCTCAGAGCCTTACCCCGAACATTGATGAACTTGTGGAAAAGATGGGACACCACCAAGTATCACCCTCAACCTCAAACAAGTGAACATTACTGTGCAATCACATATTTAGAGTTTTTACTCAGTTCAAGTTTAAAAGTTAAAATTTAATATTTGTTTTCACTGCATGTTACTTCTCCTTAAACAAAGTGTTGTTTTTGATTAATAGATTTTTGCACTTTATTTTTTTGTATTTCAATCCAATTATATTTTAAAAATATTTCAGTTGAGTGGATGATAGAAAATTGCTATTATTGTTTTTTCTTTGAAGTAAATTTAGCCCACTTTTGCTAAAATAGAAAATATAGTCTACTGATGGTGCCTTGAATACCGGTTTCTTTCATTTAATGTTCATGTTATGGGGATATTTATATAAAGGAAATTTGTCTTTTGTGTCTGTTGAAAATTAAAGATTACTGACAGAGCCATAAGAAAATATTGCTTTATTTATCTGATCATATTGTAATATATTTGTTAGGTTTTCAGTAGGTTCAATTAGGTTCACTAGACTATATGCGTCATTTAAAAATTTTTCAATGAACATTCGAACAGTCCGGCCCTCGTCTTGTAGCTGATTTTTTTATTTGGCCCTCCGTCCATTTGACTTTGACACCCCTGATGTAGAGAGTCTGCCAGAGGCAAAACATGTTCAAGCCACAGACATGAACACTGAGCAGCTAATTGAAGTCCTCAAAAAGAATATCTGTTTATTATTTTGAAAATCAGGGAAGAACACTGCATCCCAGCTACGGTACAGATTAGCATTGTACAGTGATGCCCTCAGGTTCCACCTTACAAAAAAGCAAATAAATGTGGATGAAAATGACAATCTCAGGGACTTGCCTAAAAACTCTGCAGTATTTGAGGAATGCATTAGATAGTGGATGCTGGAGCATTACTGTGTGGGTGAATTGGGCACGGTCAGGCCCAATGAAGTACCCCTGAGCAACAAAGAAGGTAATAATACAAGGTATTCAATACATCCCATTGGTCCGCATACTGCAAAAAATAACAAGTAATGAAGAGGTCTGTGCCACCTTGAATCAAGACCAAAAGCCACATAATGATGAAATTCCGATAGACTTTACTGACAGTGAATTGTTCAAATCAAATCCCACCCTAACAAAGCAGAGCCTCCGTCTGCAGTTCTATCACAGGAGGTTGGTGGCACCTTAATTGGGGAGAATGGGTTTGTGATAATGACTGGAGCGGAACCAGTGGAATGGTATCAAATACATCAAACACATGGTTTCCATGGTTTCCAGGTGTTTACCATTCCATTGGCTCCATTCCGGCCATTATTATGAGCCGTCCTCCCTTCACCAGCCTCCACTGAGTTCTATGTAGATGAATTTGAAGTTGAAAAAACAAAAGCTTCCGAGGCAAAATCAAAACAATCTCAGCAAATATTCTCTCCTCACATGAGCAAAACTTTTCCTCTGGTCGCATTTGTTTCCTCTGCTTGACTACCAAGGGGGGACATTTACTAAAAAATCACTGAAGAGGAATTCACCATGCGTTACAAAGACAACTACAAGTACCATATGCAGGCTGCGGAAGAAAATCCAGACAATGCATCGATGTGTGGCATAAAAAAAGCCTGTTGCTTCTCTTAGCTGAATCATGTGCCTTCTCCAATTACCCATCTGTTTCCACCAGACGTATTGCATGACCTTCATGAGGGCATCATACCAACAGTGCTCAGACTAGTGCTGCAACGACTGGTTCAAGAGAAGCAAATGACACTTGCCCAGATTAACTATTTTATGGCAAACAAGATGTGTCTTCTAAACCTGTGCCACTATCTGAGTGGGTCCTGAGGAAGAATGGCCATCTATCTGGAAGTGCATCAGAAAGATTTACACTTTTCCATTTATTCCCCTAAATGATTGGTAGCCAAATACGAAATGGCAGTGCTTGGGATCTCTACCTCCTGCTTCGAGAGATATCCAACATCATCTTGGCTCCAATTTTAGAAAGATCCTGGATCCCATATCTGGCAGAAAAAAAAATCACTGAATTTAAAGTTCTCTTCCAGAAGTTGTTTCCAGGGAAGACAATCCCAAAGATACACTACCTTGTCCACTACCCTAGCCTGCTACTTGCCTATGGACCTTTGATCCACCAGTCCACCGTGTGTTGTGGAAGCAAAACACCAATATTTCATGAGACTCTCAGCAGTTGTGTGAAACTTCTAAAATATAAGAAGACCCTGACAAAAAGACATCAGCTTAGACAATGCTTGGAGGAAACCAACAACGGCTGCCTTGGCAACACAACAAGACACCGTGCGGACACGAGACGTCCCACTGCATGCACTTCCAAACTCTGACCATGCAGTATTAAGTGCCAGATTCGGAGAAGCCATCAGAGCAAAAACTGTCACCAAGACAAAGTCCATTACAGTGAGCAACGCGTAGTACAACGTAGGACACTATCTGGTCATCAACACTCATTCAGAAGACATACCTGTGTTCATGGAAGTGTGTGGAATATACCGTTTCCTTGGTGCTTGTGGGTTAAGGTACTACTACTAGCCTGTTTAAACAGCCATCACCACGCATACATGGTTCAACACAGTCAACAATGGATTGCTATAAGGCCTGGTGAGGAGATGGATTTCCATTCCATTAGATGGATACAGGGACCCAGACGGAAGAGTGTCCATTCTACTCCGCCACTGGATTGCAGTTAGTGAAAACGTATTGATTTATTAACTTATTGAGCACAACACACTTTTGTTTCTATTCTGATATGCACTGACCAGAACACTGACACCAAATTGATGGAGAGACATTGATGTCATTGGACCGAAGAATGGTGGAGCAACTCATTCCAATACCCCAAAGACCGACTCAACTTCACAAAATGAATCCTCTTTTTGTTTCTTTCTGAGCCTGAAAGCACAAAAGTAACTGTATCATTGTTAGTTCACAGCTGCAGCAAACAGCCCAGCAAAATGGCACACCAATTGGCCTTCAGCACGACATATCAACTGGACAGCAACAGGTCACATCAATCAGCCAAAGAGTCTGGCCACCTGTGTTTAGACTTCCAAGATTTCCAGCCGTATTCAAATTAAAATGGGGAGGAAAAAATTGCGACGATCTCCATCGCCCTACTGTGCACTCGAAGTGGAGGTCTCAGATTGTGCAGGTGTTGTTCGAACTTCATGTGTACCTACACTTGGTGAGTATAGTTATGTAGTACACCATTCTTAGCTTAATGTTAATGATGTAAGTTCCTCGATCATAAATCCTAATGCTTTTTGTGTGCGCGTACTCTTCTCCATACAGTTGTCATAATCACTGCAGCTGATAGCATAGCACATACTCAACCTTTACTTGATGATAATCAACGCCATCAATCAATGTAATTTGTATTACAAACAGAATTGCTCGTCTAAATGTAACGTTGTATGTTTCTAGTTTGCTTTATTAGGTAACCCACTACCTGGCAATACATGGATGTGTGCACAGCTCATTCAAAAGTACCCCTCGTTGAGAGACCGGACAGGGAAGTGATATGTAAGAATTCTTCCGTTTTTCTACTCATATTAATTCACACTAATAAACTATTTACACCATTGTGCATACCCAGACCATTAATGTGCTGGCTTGCAAATATTCGTCTCACATTGTTAAACCATCACATTAACAGGAGCATAACAAGACCGTCTTCAGTCTGCTCCTCTGACCTCAATCCCGATAATCCATCATGGCATTTCTCCTCTCCACATTTTTATTATGGCACGGCATTATAAAGAAAAATGCAAAAAAGAACGGCAGCCGCTTGCTCACGTTGCACAAGTACAGGAAATGCAGAAGAGGTTTGGGAGGCAAGGGAAAAAAATAAACCCAAATTATACCAAAAATTAAGACCCGATTTAAATAGCCACGGTAAGCATATACAAAGTTCAACCGCTGATCCCGGATCAGTTTTTAAGATCATAAATAACATTGTATGGACAGGTGTGGACCTGGCCCTAGATCAGCACTCTGAGATGCTTTGTGAATACTGCACTTTTTGCATTTTTTAATCGACTTTGATCGTGTTTGACGCTGTATGTAAAAATATTTGATCCATATTTATATTTGATTTTCAGACTGAGACTGGTGAGGATCCCTTCAGTCAGAAGTTACATGTTGAAAAGATGCAGGAGAAGTGCCAAAACAAGAGACGAAACATACGTTTCCTACAAGACCACATGAAAAAGACAGAGAGAGAGAACTTTTTTATAAAACAACAAGGCATCAAGGCCATCTTAAAACAGTACCCAGCACTCTGTTTTGTCGGCCATTGTAAGTAGACAAAAAGTCTGATAGAAAGAAGTGGTAAAAAGCACAACTAATGTAACATAGCCAAGTAATGTCATCTGAATCCAAGAGATATTGATGATGCATTAGAAACAAATTGACTTTCCGATTTTATGCGAGATGAGAAGCAAATTTGGTATGGATGTGGACTGAAACATTCTGTCCGGATATGGCACAATGGCCGACCAAATCAGTGCAGAAACGGAGAGGAGGGGTGTGGCCGTGGAGTTGATGAAACTCTACACGACGGCACTTCTCTCACAAACGGAGGAGGCTCCCTAAGGTTATTTTCTTAACGTTACTGCATGTACCCTTAACAGAATGGAGCCATTCTAAATGTATTTATTCTTATCCAGCCTTTGTATTGCACTCCCATTTAAGGTCGGAAGGTCACTGCAGCCATTTTGCTCCTCCCCTACCTTTTCAAAGAAGATCCGAGTGGGCTGTACGTCACAGACAGGGTATTATTTTCCAGCAGACAAATAAATGAATGCAAATATTGTACTGTGTAAGGTGTGCTGTGCTCAGTTGTTAACTTACTGTTTGAAATATGACATGAGTAACCTTCATTTAAAAAATGCGTACTTCTTCAGTGTGTTAAGTTCCCATTCACCTACCATAAGAATAGAGATCCATTTGCGGATGAGAGCCACATCCAACTCTTCCTGGATGGAGAGGAGCGACTCACTGAAGAGCCAGAGGACATCTCCATGGGTTTGGGAGTGGCAATGGGGGTCCGTTTCCTTTTTAATACTGAGTATGCAGCATCAGGGAAAAGCACTATGCTGTTCATTCAGAAATGTGTTCTGGGAATTGTTGTGGTGGGTAAATTAACAACAAATGTTGTACTAATGGCAAACTTTTTGCTGTAGAGCGGTTTAAGGGAGACTAGAGATTTCTGTGATGTCTGCAAATTAGATTTCTGGGACTTTTAAAGTCAATAAAATGAATTTGTGACTTTACAAGATCACTACTCGATGTTATTTGTATTATTATTGTTGATAGTATTATTATTATTGTTCATATTATTATTATTCATAACAGAATACATGGGACATAAAATGTTCCTGTAGGAACATTGACACCCTAAAAGGTTATTTGAGGAAACTTTTTAAAAGGTTGGAAGCACCTTTACGAGTTCCGCCGGTGTTGCAATCTGAGGAACCCCTAAAGGTACCTCCAGAAACCTTTTATTTTTAGAGTGTAGGCTATCATGTCTCTGTGTAAGGCAGGATGTACGGCCAGAGTTGGTCATGACAGATAGAAGAACGAGAGGCACAGAGCCAGTCTTAGAATCAAGATAGAGAGAAAGAATTGAGTGAGAGAGAGAGCATTTAGAGAGAGACAATTGACAGAATTGAGAGAGAGGGAATTGAGAGAGTGAGTGAGTGATGACAGGAGTGAGTGATGACAGAAATGAGTGATGACAGAAATGAGTGATGACAGAAATGAGAGAGAGAGACTGTGAGAGAGAGAGACTGTGAGAGAGAGAGAGAGACTGTGAGAGAGAGAGAGAAAATGTGAGAGAGAGAGAGACTGTGAGAGAGAGAGACTGTAAGAGAGAGAGACTGTGAGAGAGAGAGAGTGTGAGAGAGACAGTGTGAGAGAGAGAGAGATTGAGTGAGTAATGACAGAAATGAGTGATGACAGAAATGAGAGAGAGAAAGCGCAAATTGAGAGATGAAACAATCCAATGCATACAGTATATGGCGCCGGAGGAGCTGGCTGCCGTTTTACGGACTCCTAACCAATTGTTATTGTGTGTGTGTTTTTTCATGTTATTTGTAACTTATTTTGTACATAATGTTTCTGCCACCTTCTCTTATTACCAGAGGCAACCAGAGGAAAACAAACTCTAGACCACCTTTACTCCACACACAGAGACAGGTACAAAGCTCTCCCTCCCCCTCAATTTGGCAAATCTTACCATAAATCTATCCTCCTGATTCCTGCTTACAAGCAAAAACTAAAGCAGGAAGCACCAGTGACTCTCTCAATACAGAAATGGTCAGATGACGCAGATGCTAAGCTACATAACTCTTTTGCTAGCACAGACTGTAATATGTTCTGGGATTCTTCCGATGGCATTGAGGAGTACACCACATCAGTCACTGGCTTCATCAATAAGTGCATCAATGATGTCGTACCCACAGTGAACGTACGTACATACCCCAACCAGAAGCCACGAATTACAGGCAACATCCGCACTGGGCTAAAGGGTAGAGCTGCGGCTTCAAGGAGCGGGACTCTAACCCGGACGCTTATAAGAAATCCTGCTATGCCCTCTGACGAACCATCAAACAGACAACGCATCAATACAGGACTAAGATTGAATCGAACTACACCGGCTCCAACGTTCATAGGATGTGGCAGGGCTTGCAAACTATTGCAGACTACAAAGGGAAGCACAGCCGTGAGCTGCCCAGTGACACGAGCCTACCAGACGAGCAAAATTACTTCTCTGCGCGCTTCGAGGTAAGCAACACTGAAGCATGCATGAAAGCATCAGCTGTTCCGAACGACTTTGTGATCAAGCTTTCTGATGTGAGTAAGACCTTTAAACAGGTCAACATTCACAAGGCCGCAGGGCCAGACGGATTACCAGGACGTGTACTTCGATCACATGCTGACTAACTGACAAGTGTCTTCACTGACATTTTCAACCTGTCTGTAATACCAACATGTTTCAAGCAGACCACCATAGTCCCTGTGCCCAAGAACACTAAGGTAACCTACTTAAATGACAACCGACCCGTAGCACTCACATCTGTAGCCATTAAGTGTTTTGAAAGGCTGGTCATGGCTTACATCAAAACCATTATCCCAGAAACCCTAGACCCACTCCAATTTACAAACCGCCCCAACAGATCCAGAGATGATGCAATCTCTATTGCACTCCAAACCAACCTCTACAAAAGGAACACCTACGAGAGAGTGCTTTTCATTGATTACAGCTCAGCGTTCAACACGATAATGCCCTCAAAGCTCATCACTAGGCTAAGGACACTGGGACATAACACCTCCGTCTGCAACTGAATCCTAGGCTTCCTGACTGGCCACCCCCAAGTGGTAAGGGTAAGTAACAACACATCTGCCACGCTGATCCTCAACGCGGGGGCCCCTCGGGGGTGCGTGCTCAGTCCCCTCCTGTACTCCATGTTCACCCATGACTGCATGGTAAGGAACGACTTCAACACCATCATTACGTTTGCTGACGACACAACAGTGGTAGGCCTGATCACCGACAATGATGAGACAGCCTATAGCGAGAAGGTCAGAGACCTGGTCGTTTGGTGCCAGGACAATAACCTCTCCCTCAATGTGATCAAGACAAAGGAGATGATTGTGGAATACAGGAAAAGGAGGACCAAGCACGACCCCATTCTCATCGACAGGGATGTAGTGGAGCAGGTTGAGAGCTTCAAGTTCCTTGGTGTCCACATCAACAACAAACTAACATGGTCCAAAAACACCAAAACAGTCATGAAGAGGGCACAACAAAGCCTATTCCCCCCCAGGAAACTGAAAAGATTTGGCATGGGTCCTCAGATCCTCGAAAAGTTCTACAGCTGCACCATCGAAAGCATCCTGACTCTATACCAGGCGGTGTCAGAGGAAGGCACTAAAAATTGTCAAATACTCCAGCCTCCCTAGTCATAGACTGTTCTCTCTGATACCGCACGGCAAACGGTACGGTACCGGAGCGCCAAGTCTAGGTCCAAGAGGCTTCTTAACAGCTTCTACTCCCAAGCCATAAGACTCCTGAACAGCTAATCAAATGGCTACCTGGACTATTTACATTGTCCCACCCCCTCTTTTACGCAGCTGCTACTCTGTTTATAATCTATGCATAGTCACTTTACCTCTACCTACATGTACATATTACCTCGAATAACCTGTGCCCCCTGCACATTGACTCTGTACCGGTACCCCCTGTATATAGTCTCCACATTGACTCTGTACCGATACCCCCTGTATATAGTCTCCACATTAACTCTGTACCGGTACCCCCTGTATATAGTCTCCACATTGACTCTGTACCGGTACCCCCTGTATATAGTCTCCACATTGACTCTGTACCGGTACCCACTGTATATAGTCTCCACATTGACTCTGTACCGGTACCCCCTGTATATAGTCTCCACATTGACTCTGTACCGGTACCCACTGTATATAGCCTCGCAACTGTTATTTTACTGCTGCTCTTTAATTATTTGTTATTTTTCTATTTTTCTTATTTTTTTTCATTTTTTCCCTTGTCTTTTTTTTTTACGTAACACTTATTTTTCTTAAAACTACATTGCTGGTTAAGGGCTTGTAAGTAAGCATTTCACTGTATTCGGTGCATGTGACAAATTACATTTGATTTGGTTTGATTTGTATCAAAATGAGGTATTTGACACATGCAGTATTTTCAAACAGAAAATCACCTAGAGGCACGCAACAACCTAACATCCAATCAGGTAGAAGAAATGCATATACCGTACAGTAATCACCTTCCCTTCAGCGTCAAACACCTTCTGGACATAAAGGACCTAAAGAAGGACACTATCTCCACCTGAACTAGAGATGAACAAGCTTTTTCCCCCCTGTCTCAGTAGATAGAAAAACTAGACCACTAAAGGGAATCACTGACTGTCTGCACAGAGCAGGAGACACACAGACCCAAGTCCACAGAGACACCAACAGGATGCCGCAGCTCTGACACAGCGGCCCCTTTACACAGCACTCAGATTTGGAGATATAAAATTAAAATATGGCATGTTCTGCTGCTACAGTAAAGCATGAAGGAGGGGATTATTGGGAGTGGGAGTGTGTGTGTGTGTGTGTGTGTGTGTGTGTGTGTGTGTGTGTGTGTGTGTGTGTAATTCCGTCTGTGCACAGAATTACAGCATAGCACTGAGGGCATTGGCACGGGAGCTTGGCCAGCTCTACCCCTGCATGGTCTCGTGGGTTAGAAACCCAACCCTGGGTGTTTGTTAGTGTTTAAATGAAAGAAGTGTTTGACCCAGTGAGGGTGTTCCCTGTTGAGCTATTTGTTGGCCCAGGCTGATCCTGAGAACCCTCTGGGGAACAATCTCAGTCCGCCTCTTCAAAGTGTCCAGCCCCCAAGCAGGAAGTCCAGGCCGGTGCTGTTTTGAACATGACGAGAACAGACAGACACAGAGACAGACTGACAGGAAGGAAGGTATTCCATGAACACGCAATGCTACTGTCCACAACAACCACCCACTCCCACCAGCCAGCCAGGCCAATGGGGGGGATTCCAAAGAGCCCACAACTATTTATTGTGATTTATTTAGCATTTCAAGCTGTCCTACAGCCAATCTGATCAGAACCAGCTGAGGTGTGATGGCTCTTGTTTCCTGCGAATGCATCCAAAATGGCATCCTATTCCCTACAGTATAGTGCACTCTCTCTTCCTCTCTCTATCCTCATACTGATCTATGGGCCCTGGTCAAAAGTAGTGCATTAAATAAGGAATAGGGTGCCATTTGTACACAGCCTGTGTGTTGGAGGCTGGATGAAAGAGGTAGCGGAAACCACTGAACAGATCTGAGATCAGACTGACACTGACGCCTACCCACACCATGACATGAAATAGAGCCAGAAATGTAAATCTTTTTTGGTGTAGGTTGTAAAAGTTTGATAAATGTTAGTGTATGGTTTTTTGTAGTTTGGGCTATCTGCTTTAGATACAGAAGGAGGGAGTATAGACAGGATACTGTACGTCTATGTGTTTCCATGAACTCTAAGTACAGGGCACCAGTTTCACAGCCTTACTTTACATCATTCCCGTTCATGTCAAATATTTGCATTCTGAAAAATATGCTGTAAAAGAAACGGCATCAACACTCCGCACTGGACATCCAACCAAGTATAATTCCTCCTGCCCTTTATATCAAAGCATCCTTCAACAAACATTCAATATTACTGAGCTAATCGAGTTCATTGGTGAATTAATTCCCTGTCAAATATAGGAGAAAATCCCAATTTTTAACAGGAGCTGAACTGTCAGTCTGTCCGCTGATCCGGCTGTGACCACTAGAGGACACTGTTCATTTACTTTGCTCTGTGACGCTCTAACTTCCAAAGACGAAGGCCCTGTCCAGTAACAGCTCCTATCCCACTACCCACTTGGCACATGTATATTTCTGGGCCAGGTGGAACAGTCATAACCTCTCAGCTACAGGTTGTCACAGTTTTATGTTGTTTGGATATCATATTTGTTTGATATTCCCGAGGGTGGTTTGTTCCACAAGTATGTTTCCTCGCTTTTGATTTGTCTGTCCTGAAGTAGCCAACTGTAGCAATGTGCTCAGACTCTCAAAGATGTTGTGTTGAATTGCAGAGCAACTTCTTAACCATACTGAACTCTCATGTTATTCATTGTGTGTGGTTTAGGTGACCTGTAGCATACTTGCTGTTTTGGAACTCTTGGCATGCAACCTCTGTGCCCTCTGGTAAGTGATACTCTGGGACGTCAGTCAGTGTTGTAGACAGGCTAATCTACTGAGTGTACACTGTGGCTACCGTGTGAGCTGGCTTCACAGTGACAGTTTGGGTCAATATTGTAAAGAGTTACAGGGTCTGACATTGTTACGATCTCATTTGATCTGATGCCTTACTCCACCCACTACCCACTTCATGTCGATCTCAGGTATAAGCCACATATTACCTGTGTACTATCTGATCGGTTTGACCACAACTCTACGACTGTATTACAGTAGTGGCCTCGATAAGGCCTCTCTCAGAGGACCAGCAGCAGAGATAAGGCCTTGGCTCCCACAGTAGGGAGCCCAGAGAACCTAGTGTAGTATGGGTCAGTATGGGTCATCCTGTCAGCCAGCAGGGACTGATGGAGGGACTAATCCCACTGTTGCCCGGACGATGGGTCAGATAAAACAGGAAAACTCAAACTCTGCCCCCGACTGGTTTAATTTTACATTTACGTTATTTAGCAGGTGCTCTTATCCAGAGTGATTTACAGGAGCAATTAGGGTTAAGAGCCTTGCTCAAGGGCACATTTTCACCTAGATTTTTAACCTAGTTTGCTCGGGGGTTCGAACCAACAACCTGGCCCAACGGTCTTAACCGCTAGGCTACCTGCTTGAGTGACTTACACATGAGCGCACACACATACATACACACACACATACATTAAATATGCATCCTGGGAATAGGAATTATGGGAATTAGGGTTGAACCATAGTAGTTGGTTGATTTGATTAGTCCAAATGGTACAGATTTAAATGGCTGCTAGCTTTTTACACTGTAGCTAAAACCAATAGCTAAACGTACTTATTACACACACACACACACAAAGATGGCCCCTGGTCTGACCACAAATGCCGTCTAACCTTTGCACCCTGCGGTTGGTTATGGCCCAGATTGCCAGTAAAAAGGGGATGCTTCATGGCTCAACTATTCGCTGGGTAAATGGAAAGAGGTTGTATGTGACCTGAAACACTTCATGGTCCCACTGAGGCAGGCTGTGTGTGTGTGTGTGTGTGTGTGTGTGTGTGTGTGTATGTGTGTGTGTGTGTGTGTGTGTGTGTGTGTGTGTGTGTGTGTGTGTGTGTGTGTGTGTGTGTGTGTGTGTGTGCGTGCGGTGCGTATCAGACAGTGGTGAGGTCCGCTGAGAAAGGTCGGGTCAGTAGGAGGACAGAGAGAAGTCTCATCTCAGGTTTACTCAGAAACATTCTGTTCTCTTCTGTGGACACATGTGGTTGTGTAACATTAGTGGCTCAGGGAGAAAGTGAAATTGAAAGTGCAATACGGTACTTGGAGGATGAATTTATATTTTTTTTGATTCAATTTTTAAATACAATAATAACTCAGGTGATACAATACCATGCTCAAGGGCTTTTAGTGGTTTATGAATCTGTTTCTTCTGATTTAAATCGACTTTATTATAAACAAACATATATATTTTTTGTTATTCCTTTTTATCTTTCACTCCTCAGAAAATATTGAGCAAACACAAGCTGTTGACAGAAGTGTCACAGTGTGTCACAGTACATTTTTTTATGTGTGAAACATAGCACAGTGTAGCCACAATCAATCAGATACCGTGAAAAAAAGCTAACTGTAAAAAGTAAACCTACATTAATGACATTATTTTCCAAGACAATACACAGTAAGAAAATATGAATTGGACAATATAAAATCTAAAATACTGCTCTGAAATCCCGTATTCCATCTGACTACACTAAAGTGTACTCAACACGTGTGAGAGTCATTAGCTACCAAATCCAACCAATTCATCACCCAAACACTAAATGGAATCCTGCCAGGCCAATTAGGCTGTATAGTACACACACCTCAAGGCTCAGGCCAATTAGGCTGTATAGTACACACACCTCAAGAATCAGGCCAATTAGGCTGTATAGTACACACACCTCAAGGCTCAGGCCAATTAGGCTGTATAGTACACACCCTCAAGGCTCAGGCCAATTAGGCTGTATAGTACACACACCTCAAGGCTCAGGCCAATTAGGCTGTATAGTACACACACCTCAAGGCTAAAGACATACAGAAGCATGAAGCTATTTCTGAGAGAAACAGTTTTTAGATTGTAGAAGACAGACTGGGAACCAGGGGTGTAGAGAGAACGCGTGGAGGTCAACTTTCCTCTAAAGAGTGTAGGGCTAAAATGATGTGTCAAAAAACACAGAGTAGAATAATTCGCCCGCTGGACCTTGACTCTCATGTGTGTTTTACAGACAATGTCTCTTAAAAGAGCGACGCATCTGGAAAGGCCATTACATTTCTACTGTGATTAATAGTTGATGAGGCAGGGTTGGTGGGGTTGGTCGCAGGGTACCCACATGTGGCCGCCAGGGCTCCTCCTCTTCAAGCTCAGGTTACACACTCTTACCCACCTATGTGTTTAAAAGGGAGGAGGGACCACTTGTCAGGAATGTCTTAGAACTGTGAAAACAGCCAGCCCAGTCGGCAGGGAGTGTGTCAGTGTGTGTGCAGACGCAGGGGCTAACCTAACACTCCTCTAGCAGCACAGCTAGTCAGATCATTTGTCCACTCGCCGGTGTGTCTGAGAGTGTGTGTGGAGTCTTGAGGAGCTGCTCTCTACGACGTCACACACACGAGAGGGAGACCCACTAAGCAGAGGAAGGTCTCCATCCTTACACATTGGACTGAGGACAGTCAACAAGCCACGGTCAGTGACAGACAGACAGACAGAGTAACTTCTTCCAGAGTTGGATGTGCTGGGGAGATGATGTGCTTTTGAAACCAACAAGCTGAAGTGGATATTAACCCCGTATTGACAGAACCGGAGAACTCTCTGAAGGGACTTTCAGCTCTCAGCAAGGACCTCACTCCAGAAGAGAGTGTGTGTGTGTGTGTGTGTGTGTGTGTGTGTGTGTGTGTGTGTGTGTGTGTGTGTGTGTGTGTGTGTGTGTGTGTGTGTGTGTGTGTGTGTGTGTGTGTGAGCATTTATCAGTGTGTATCATCATGGATCAGCCAGCCAGCAGCTGCATGCGGAGCGCCCACCCCGGCAGCCCCATTTGGGGGTGCGTGAGGAACCCTCACCCCGGAGCAGGGCTCCAGTCCCCCTACCAGCAGGCCCCCTTCTCCCTGCACCAGAAGCCTGAGTTCCTGGCCTACACAGACTTCTCCACCTCCTGCCTGGTGCCCGCGCCCCACGCCAGCTTCCCCCGTGACGACAGACTCTACTCAGAGCCCCATGCGGGCTTTCAGAGGGCCGACTGGCAGTTCCCCCAGTGTGAGACGCGGGGCCGGGGGCAGGAGGCCTGTCCGGTGGAGCCCGTGGCAGTGGGTGGTGAAGGAGTGGTGGGGGGCGTAGCGGGGGAGATAGACAGCACAGGTGGGGACAGGCTGCCAGGGGCAGTGGCCGGGTGTCTTGAGGGGGAGTACTCGCCACAGAGCATGGCATCGGCCGACACAGAGAAGAAGAGCTCCAAGAGGAAGAGAGACATAGCAGGTGAGTCAGTGATACGCCAAGATGGGATCAGTTGGGCTGCTGGTAAATACCATGACTGTAAAGATGGGGAAAAAGACACCACTTCAGTAGGCCTACATAGAATGCAAATACGAGTCAAATGCCGTGCAGAGACAGAAATTCAATCGCGCTTCTCAGATTCGACACATCCATTTGCACAAATCTATTTGTACAAACCCCTTTTCGTCATGACACGAGAGAGATGTGCTATTCTGCAGGGAAACTCTCACCAGAGTACTTTATCAGTGGACAATGGAATCACATTCACTACTGCCCATGTCATTGCTGGAAATGGGACAGAGTCTCTGTATTGGTTTCCTCACCAAAAGACAGTCTTGCCCTGGCGCCTGGACACGTAGGTATGCAAAAGGTGACGGCACGTTGTGTTCCAGAACAACCCGACTGGACCAGTTGCGTCCTCTCATTGTTTTTAAGCCTCTTCAAAAAATGTCAAATTTACTAACGCAACATCTACCCTATATCTTTGCTGCACGCGTGTATCCTTTGTTTCATGAAGACATGACAACTTTCAGGAAGCTGCTGGTATAAATCAACTGAGATGTTTGTCTGCAAAAAAACTCGTCATAGCTCATATTCTTATGGTGTTACACGATGTGGGTCCATGAAAGCAAATATAACATTAGATTTCTTTGCAAGCAATACCATTGCAAGCATTATAAGCAATATCAACATCAACAGGCAACTGTTTATTACTTGCAAGTGCCCATTGATAATGGATTGAAATATCTCATCGTTATCGATGATGTCGCCTCATCAGACCAACCGGATACCACGTTTCTAGTACAGTAACTGATGAGCATGAAGTGCTAATTCCTGAAAGTCATACCATCTTTACTGACTTGCTGTTGAGTTAATAGCCATAGGAACGGTTTTCATTTGTCTTCTAGCTGCAGATGTGTTATTCAAATACACTCCCAATTTCGTGCTAGCTGAATGAGAGGAAAAGCGAACCTGACTGTTTTCAGCACATCTGGTAAAAGCATTCCCCTCAGCTTTCAGCCACGCTATGGAAACCAAACCTGCCCTCTCTAGAATGGGGGAAATCTTTTGCAGATAACTGTATTACCTCCTCGATCAGAATTCCAGTGGCTATATTAGGACGGCCAAAACTGCGATGCAATACCCACGTTAGGAAAATCACGTAGGGCTTGGAGACATTCAATAAACGTGTCTAATTTAAGATCTCCTTCTTAGGGAGCCAGACACTGGCCTTAGGCACTTAATTGGGGGAAATATAGATTTTTTTTCCCTTTTCTTGGGTTACCGTATTGCAGCCCTCCCTCAAACATGCCAGACCACGTCTGGTAAAATCTCTTGCCTGCAACCCCACTTTTACATTCTTATCCATTGACATTTTCCTGTCGTTAAGCCGTAACAGAATATCCCACTGAACACATGCAACACGGTTGACCACTGTATAGACCCAGTATTTCATAGACGACCATTCAAACGTGCATTGAATACTTTGACCTAGAATTAGGAATATACCCTTAAGGCATTGATACAGGCTGCCTTTCCACTAAGGACTTACCACACACCAGGGTGTCACCAGTGTTTAACGTTAGTGTGAGTTCTCGTGTTATTGTGTTTCCTTCAGGAGTGTGACACTAAAGACTTGTGTTCGAGCAGAATCCACAACCTCTGCCTCATCAAACAGAGAAGGTGTTAAAGTTCACAGTGACCCATTGTCATGTAAATGACAGCTGAAAAGTACCAGTGGCCTTGCCTTGGAACCCAGTCCGAGCAGGTCTGCTGGAGCCATGGCCCAGTGAGACACAGGTGCTGGGCCCACGTAGATGGAAATAAAAAAGTCAGAGCGTTTGGGGTAAAACGCCGTGGCAACTCTCTAGAGGAAATTCGACAACAGTGCAGCCATATTTAGGCATATAGCTCTATAATGATATGATTCACCTTTATTCATACTTTCAACCATTTAAAAAGGTTCAACCTCTATTGGTGTGCAGGTTACTACATGTTTTGACTGAAGGAATGACAGGCCTCTTCTACAGGTTGAATACGTTTTTATAAACCATTTGTACGAAGTAGTTCAGAGATGCCCCGTTTAGTCTAACTCAAGCAGGATGAGATATATCCAACTTCATTACAATAGCGATGCATTTTGAATGGTGTCTAATTAAATGCTTTTAAAATGAAGCTTATCATAGCCCTGTTGTAATAATACTGACACAGATATGACCTTTTTTTTTGGTAACTAGATGTTTCTATTTTTAGAACAGTTTGATAGTGCTGCTAAACCTGTTAGCATTTCAGGGGGATTTTTTATGCATTTGCCTGACCACCATCTGGTTATCATTGTTCATTTATCAACTTTATAACAAATCAGCTGTAAACAATTTCAGTAAGAACTTTAATAAACATATTACCACTCCACAAATTATGACACCATTTAGTTTTACTGTTTAAAAAAAAACATATTAGAGGTTTACACATTTATTTTTGCACTTTTATTAACCTTGGCCCACACTTTAATACATGAAATAATCATGTAATTAATTAAACAGTCATTTTAATTTCTGTTTAAGTCTGAGAAACCCCCACATATTCACAACATTCTTAATTGAGTGTTAATTAAGACAAATTACTTTTGCACTGTCACCCCCCCCCCCCCCCCCCCCCCCCAAAATGGCAAATGCTGTTTGTGTTACGGAGTCCCGCTGGGTGCAGGAGTTTCTCCCCTTCAGTTTACGGGCTCTGGCTGTGCAGGATATTTATTGAGGCCGGTTTACTGAGGACTGGTGTGTGTGCCTACTAAATCTGTTCTGCCAGGTGTTCAGCAAACTAAACCTGCTCTCACATCTATTCAGTTCCACCACACCAGACCAGACCAGAGCAGAGCAGCTCACTTGGAACACGTAGTCCTTAATGGGGTTTTAATTGTAATAATTTGGCATTCTCAACATGAGGCATTATAGGCTACAGGTTGGTCTCTCTGAATGCAAAGACGCATGCAAACAGACACACATGCACGTAGGCAAGCACACGCAGAAGGACGCGAGCAAAAATGCATATGCACACGCACACACATACACGCACACACACCCACACAGTGAATCTGGATCTGCCCAGTCACATCTGGACCAGGCACTGCAGTCCATTTCACAATCTGGCTCCATGCTCTGGCAAGCACAATGCAGAACTTCTCACTTTGACAAATTAGAACCATTTTCTCAAGATTACATCAGCAGCTAGTGTCGCTACCAATGCACAAGTATTGCCTAAAATCATTCCATATCATATAAAGTCGAGATTTTTAGGAATGATTAAGTGGCTTTCATGTAGTTTATGCACATTTCATTTTCACCAAGGTTACCAAGAGGAAAATAACTCTCAAAATCTCTACCAACCAAAAGCCTTTGTATTCCCTGTCGTACACATTTGTCATACACACTTTACTACCCTAAATAATCCAAGTGAACCAGTTAACACAATGCAGACGTACAGCACATGATTTCATAATTCCTCTTTCCTCTGCTCTGCTATATCGGTAAGAGTGCTTCCTATTTTCCAGAGGCTGGTGAGGCAAGGTGGCTGCCAGGTTGTGTGTGAGTTACTGTGCGATGGCCGTCAGCCTCCTCTCCTCTGGCCTAGAAGGGGAAGTCTTCCTGTCTTCCCAGAGACACATACGTTTGAGCTGGACACGTCCCCGCCTTTGTTCTTAGAGGCTTTAACGATGTTCCGCTGCATTCCTCCCTAACTCAAGCCCTCTGCCGCCTGGCTTGGCGGTCCCCGTTGCAGGGCAGAGGAGTGTTGACTTGACCGGGGCATTGGTCGTTAGATAGTGTAACTCGGGGTGCATGGGAGTGGGACAGGTCAGGGTGGTCTCTCGCAGAGTGGTGGTCCGGTTGCTCTCTGAGTGTATACGACTAGAGCTCGGAGAGATTTGTTAGTTGAGAGGACCTCTGACCTCTTCTTTGTGAAATGGGCCTAATACCAGACAGACAAACCGCTCAACATGTGTCCAAATTCAGTGCTAAACCAATATACGTGCACATCATTTGACGGAATCATTTCTCAACACTACTGTACATCATAGCATAGTCATGAAATAACAACGGCGTCCTCTTCTTGTGTTCTCCAGATATTCAGGACTTCAAGGTGGGCTCTAACTGCAAAGCGAGGAAAGAGCGCACAGCGTTCACCAAAGAGCAGCTCCGGGAACTGGAAACGGAGTTCACCCACCATAACTACCTGACCAGACTGCGTCGCTATGAGATCGCTGTCAACCTGGACCTCACGGAGAGACAGGTAACAACACCTACACCAGAATGTTTCTACACAATGACAATATTTAGTGGTCTTATAAGCCTATAGAAAGAATAGGTATTTGAAAAAGAAGATGTCTCCAGCCAATTGCCTGACAAACAAGAGAAGAGAGTCTGTTGATTGGATGAGAATATGTGATTTGAAGGCCAATATTATTAACCACAAATTATTTTAAAAACGGACATAAAATTAACAATGCTCTTGATATAGTGAGCTGGATCATAGTTGAAAACTTAGTTGAGTCTCTGCTGAAATTCTGTTACCTACAACTACAGACTCAGTTAGTTTCTCGTTGATACCACTCATCCTAATAGGTGTCCAACTGGTTTAATGTTGGAAGCCTTCTCTTGTGATTGGGCAGCAGATCTTAGAACCAAGGCTAACATTTAGAAGTGTTTGGCAGTCTGTCCTGTTCCTCTCCCTAGTTCAAGCCCCTGTGCCCACTCCCTCCTCTGCCCAATGAGCCCATAGTTTCTCAGTGGCCGCAAATAGCCTGCTCTAAGATGAATTTCCCAGGCCTCTGGTGCTCAAAGCCAGCTAGGTCCAAACCCTACACTCTGGGCTCTGAGTCCCATTGCAACTCTGGCTCAATAATTCTTTATGATTTTTTTCCGACGCATCGTACATGGCTTGGCAGTTTCCGTTCCTTCAGTCACGAGAGGTAGACAGTATGAGACGAGTTGACAGTCTTCATAAAAATAGTGTGGGAACAGACTAGTCGGTCCCAGTGTTGCCATGGGGAATGCTGAGAGGGATGCACGGAGGTCAGCCCTCCCTTGAGCTCGTATGTAGGTTCCGGTCGGTACAGAATGGCGGCGGACTGGGTCCAAGGAAATTATGTCAAGGGTCATATTCATTGTGGTTATAAAGTAGACTATAGTAATCTGTGGGCATTTAGCTACTGCAACCCACTAGGAGTGTGGTCCAAAACCTGAACTTAAGCTTTACACTGAGACTGCACAGACTCTTCCATAAGCACCAAAAACAAACAAATGACTGACGTAGTCTCCAGTATTAAACAAAACACTTGTTCTTAATTGACATTTTTCAGGGAGTGCAGCAGCACCCTCAGCACCCCTACTTCCCGTGGCTGTGACCACATACATGACTTGATGCAGGCATTGTAGTGACACCTCCTGTCTATGTCCTGTAGGTGAAGGTGTGGTTCCAGAACCGGAGGATGAAGTGGAAGAGGGTGAAAGGAGGACAGCCTGCTTCCCCTAACGACTTGGAAACAGACGACATAGACTCTGCTGCCTCACCCAGCTCAGAGTGAGGGGAAACAGGCTGTCCTGATAGGAGTCCCCCCCCCAACACAAACATCCACAGAGAACACCAGCCATCTTATAATATCCCTGGAGAGTCGGTAGTCAGTCTGAACCCCAGTGTTTCCCCTTTTGTAAATACTGTAGTATTTGGTCTGATAAGGTCCAACATCTTTTTTACCCTTCTCTGTTGAATGAGGACAATATTAGATCTAACTTGAAAGGGTTGTAATATTTTCTATACCCATACAATCTAACTCTTGGAGCATTACTGCGATGGGAGTATTGGAATAAATAAATGAAGGAGTGGATTAATCTTAGTGTAGACTGACTGCATGTTGCAGTTTATCACCCTGCCCGAGTGAGCACTTGTAACTCAGCGATGACAAGTCTGTGATTTAGATTTTTTTTTTTGAGAACATCTCCTCAGTTCTCGATCCGTAGTCATGGCCCTCAATGCTTGACTGCAGCCACCTGCGGACACTCAAACCGTTTCAGCGTTGCCAAACCTTAAGTGCCTCAAAATCTGATTTTATTGAAAGTTGTGTTGTTACGTTTTCCTAGAAACACTTTTTCTGTCAAACAAGTTTGTCTTATTTTTTTTGTACTTTTCAGCTTCTTTTCTTGCTTTTTTAACATTTGAAAGATATTGATGAAATTCAGATGTTGCCTATTGAAATCTGCTAAAATGAATAAATCATTTAAAAAAAATACTTTGATAATTTCTTCCAACCAGCCACATGTGAGTTATGAAGTGACAGTGTATGAAGCGTCTTGGCTAGATTATAGGACAGAACCAATGCTTGGCATTTACATGCTATTTAGTCCAATTTCTATTACAACTGTCTGCAGATCGTCTGTCGCTAAGGCAACTATATTTTGATTTCTTTCACTGTGTGTGTGTGTGTGTGTGTGTGTGTGTGTGTGTGTGTGTGTGTGTGTGTGTGTGTGTGTGTGTGTGTGTGTGTGTGTGTGTGTGTGTGTGTGTGTGTGTGTGTGTGTGTGTGTGTGTGTGTGTGAGAGAGAGAGAGGGAGAAAGAGAGGGAGAAAGAGAGAGAGAGAGAAAGGGCGAGAGAGAGAGAGAGAGAGGGAGAGAAAGAGGGAGAAAGAGAGAAAGGGAGAGAGAGAGAGAGAAAGGGAGAGAGAGAGAAGGGAGAGAGAGAGAGAGAGAGATAGAGAGAGAGAAAGAGAAAGGGAGAGAGAGAGAAAGGGGGGGAGAGAGAGAGAGGGAGATATGGAGAGAGAAAGGGATAGAGGGAGAGAGGGAGGGGGAGAGAAAGGGAGAGAAAGGGAGAGAGAGAGGGAGAAAGGGAGAGAGAGAGAAAGGGAGAGAGAGAGAAAGGGAGAGAGAGAGAAAGGGAGAGCGAGAGGGAGAGGGAGAGGGAGAGGGAATGTAGAGCTAGCCTTATAATCTTCATTAATACCTCATGTGGTGTGGGGGACTTTCCTTTAGTAGGATCTGATTAAACTCATTTGCGCCCACACAAAACCTGGTGTATATTTTAAAAAGTCCTCTAGGATGTTTTTACACTGGGAAGTGGTTTGGTCTGGTGTTCTTCCTATTGCAATAAACCCTAAGAAGATCATTTCGGTAGAAAGAAATTGATCTGACGTGGTATGACATGGGCAGAAGTCGGCCTGCATTTGAATGACGGCATTCACTTTGCACACCATCATCATTGCCATTCCAATCAGCTCACAAAGTGCCATTAACCTGAGGTGGAATCTGGCTCCTAAAGCCCTATTTGGGCCCCAAAACTATTTTCAACGGAAGCATCAGGCTGGGGCCAATTTGATCTCAACCCAAGTGGAACCCTCAGACAAGCCCACGTGAGGGCCCCTAGGAACCAGAAGACTGTTGGCTGACCGCTTGCGTATGATGGAAAAGGAAAATAATAGGTAGGTATGGGTGAAAAGACGACTTCTCGAGTACAGGATGTTGTTGTAGCAGGTAGCCAGTCATCCAATTTCCTGCTTCCCAAAGAAAACAAGAGGTAAAGCATAGGAGTCCTGGGACTTACAATGGCAGGCCTATGCTCGTGCTGGTCGGCCCAAACAAAGACTTTAGAGGCTACTGCCCTCTCTGTTCCACCGGCGGGGGGGAGAGGTTCCAAACACCACCCACGGTAGGGGTCAAATGTGACTGTAACGCTGACCTGGTAAGGCCGCGCAGCAGCTGCTAGGGGTGGAAAATCTCAGAGCCGATCCCCTCATCACTTCCTTTTCATTGGGCCTCTATTAGGGACTATTATTGTATTAGTGGTAATAGTAGTGAAAATAAACTATGTCCAATTGTAATGATAGTATTAATACCACTTGTGTAAACCAATGAACTTGGAATGTTGTTCTTGTACCACTAAGGTTTCTTTAAAAGGTCCAGGGTGGCCAAATGTATGGATTATGGATTTAATTCGATGGTATTGTGTTCTGGGGGAGCTGTACGTTTGCCAAAACATTGAAATACTAGGTTTTCCTTTCACTTTTCAGGGTGAATTATTGCAACAACAAAAAACAGGTTCTTTAATCCTGGTTTATCTTGTATGTTGTATTCGTTTACCCGAAGCATACTCTCTAGAAACGTCTAAATAACTGCAGTGTAGAAGTCATGGAAAAATGAGTTTTAAGAATAACATAATTTCCCATCTTTGGCACGATTCTAGTTGACAGTGGCACAGACCTACATCTAAAAGTTGTTGCGGCAGATTCCAAACATCAGGATAGGGTCTGCTCAGTCAATATCCAACCAGCTTTGATTATGAAAGCAGACTTTAGTCAAAGGACATTCTTTAAATAACTCCTGACTTGCTGCTTTGTGAATATGACCTTTTTTTTGTGGGTAGCTCAGTAACTGCGCTCATAAGAAAACGTTTGGATGAGCAGCTGGTGACTTCACCCTGCAACGCAACGGGAACATTCTCTAACGCAACGGGAACGTTCCCTAACGCAACGGGAACGTCCTCTAAATATGGCCTTTCAACACACCGAAGAGAAGACTTCTGAAAACACAGATTTACTTTGAAAGCTGCAAAACTGACCTGAGTTCTCTATATTTAACGAATGAGATCTCAGCCAAACCACCACTGCATCTATACACAAAACAAATTGTACTTGTGGTCTAGTGGTTGCCGTGTCATACATGACCATTATGAAAACATTTAGGATATGAGTCATTCACAACCGCATAACCGAATAACGTAAAGAGTAATACATACTATTATATTAAAAATATACTATCCAAATAAGGCACGTTATTAGTGCAACAGAGGAAGAAATCGACTCAAATGTAACTGAAAGTGTATGTACATAGCAAGACTGCCCTTTTACACCTTTTTAGATTATCCACATGATTTTCAAGGAAATGTGACCAATGTCAGTAGCAGACTTCAGGCTGGGTCAAAGACCCAAATTCTTTTATTTTAACGCCGGCTGGAAGTGGGTCGGAAGCAGGCAGAAGCTCTGGGGCGGGAAGGAGAGGTTGATGGATCGCCGGAGGTGTGGAGGTCAGCGCTAAGAAGCGTTCGTTGAAATTAAAGCGTGTCCTTCAGGCCCTGCCCAGGCCTCAGGGGCCAGACCCATCTGCACAATGTTATTGTTGACAGACTGAGGCAACGTTTCACCGCTGACATCAGGGTACCTCTACTACACCCTGACACAGGGACACGGAAGGACACCACTGTGAGTAGTTCGCCTATGGGGAAAGAAAGTTTAGATAATATAATAATAGGACAACGAGGTTCTGTGTGTGTAATATTAATAAACTATATGTTAACATTGAAGGCCTACTCCTTAATTAATAATACATTTAAAAAACATAAATCAAGCTGAGGGAGGGTGGTAGAGTAATGTAACAACTCTCACATTCATTTACCACAATCATGTAGAAACACACATGAGTTTCACAAAGGCTAGATCTTCTCCAAAGTATGTATTGCAACATCACCACTGATCCATTCTCTACCATCTAGATACCTCTGGTTGACACCACAATTAACTTATACACTGAAAAGAGTAACCCATCATCTGAAGACATAGTGATTCATTATCATTCAGTCTATGGTTGGTCTAGACTTTTTTTTCAACATATACATTGGGATCTATCCAAAACCCAGATATGCTTCACCTTGCTCTCCACCTCTTTCAAGGAGAGAGGGAGAACACTGGGTTTCGTCAAGCCAAATGGACCCAGGAGAAACGTAACGTAACAAGACTGCCTCCAACCCCCAACCCTCCTTCCTCCCCAGGTCCTTGCACAGGGGCTCATAAGACACATCCTATCTTTCTTTTCATCCTCGTTGTTATTTTAGGCCACCTGTTAATCTATACCTCCATCCTTCTCCTGCGTCGGCTTTTCCCCCTCTGTCACATGCAATGCAGAGACAGGCATCTGAATGGGAGAAGAAGAAGAAGGAGGAAATGTGCGATGTCTTCCGCACTTCCTCCCAAGACAGCAGTTGTGTTGAAGGGGGGATACAAGGAAAAAGAGAGTGTGTGTGTGTGTGTGTGTGTGTGTGTGTGTGTGTGTGTGTGTGTGTGTGTGTGTGCGTGCGTGCGTGCGTGCGTGCGTGCGTGCGTGTACATGTGAGTGTGTGTGCCCTAAGGGTAGCAGAGCAAGTCTGGCAAAAGCAGCCTGTATGTACAGTGCCAGTCAAAAGTTTGGACACACCTACTCATTCAAAGGTTTCTCTGTTTTTCTTTATTTTTACTTTTTTCTACATTGTAGAATAATAGTGAAGAGACCAAAACTATGAAATAACAAATTTGAGATTCCAACCGCCGTGAGACGCAAAGTAGGTGAACGGATGATCTCTGCATGTGTGGTTCCCACTGTGAAGCATGGAGGAGGAGGTGTGATGGGTGTGATTGACCAAGGAGAGTGATGGAGTGCTGCATAAGATGACCTGGCCTCCACAATCACCTGACCCCACCTAATTAAGATGGTTTGGGATGAGTTGAACCGCAGAGTGAAGGAAAAACAGCCAACAAGTGCTCAGCATATGTGTGAACACCTTTAAGACTGTTGGAAAAGTTATTTGAGAGAATGCCAAGAGTGTGCATAGCTGTCATCAAGGCAAAGGGTGGCTACTTTGAAGAATCAGAAATGTAAAATATATTTTGATTTGTTTAACACTTTTTTGCTTACTACATGATTCTATATGTGTTATTTCATAGTTTTGATGTCTTCACTATTATTCTATAAAATCAAAATTGTAATGAGTAGGTGTGTCCAAACTTTTGACTGGTACTGTATGTAGTAGCATGTGGTCAGTGAAAGTCACTGGAGCAACCTTCTCCTCCCTCATCCCTCCATCCCCCCCTCTGCAGTGAATAGCGACCCCGGCAGGACAGATAAATCTTCCGTCTTCCATTGCGCAATCAGTCAAAGATGGAGCACAACATTAAATTATCCAGGACTTCCTGCAAAGTTCTTTTGGCGGTTCGTTAGCCAAGTGGAGAGTAGCGGCGCTGGCCTGGGACTCTCTATTGCTCCCTCTGGCTGGTAATACTGACCTGCTCTTCCCTCAGACCAACATGGAGGCAGGAAGGCCGCCAGCAGTTACACTCTCTAAATCACAGAGAAGAGCACTCAATTGTGTTGTTGCTCCCCAAGTTGGATGTGGCGGGTCCTGTTCAGAACAGGCACGGAAGGAAGGAAGGAAGAACATCATTCATTGAATGTGTTTTAGACACAGGAGTCTGAACTAACATGGTGACTTAGACTACAGTATCTGAAATCCCACCTCATACCGTCTAGGCCTATAAAACAATGATATTTACGATCTCTAACCAGATCTATATGAGATGTCATTTTTTTTGGTCAAATTGACAGCAAGAACAGTAGTCTTTGTTTCCAGGTAAGACAATCCCTCATCTAGCACATTCTCGTGCCCCACCATCCTCCTCAATCCCCATCATGTACAAGAGCCATTGAGTCAGTCTACTCCCATCCAGGTACTAGAGGTCGCTTCACCCAATAGCCCAGGGTCTTAGGGTCTGAGGAGTGGTAGGAAGGGGTGTTGTCAGTAAAAGAGCTGGGTAGTAGAGGAGCTCTAGGATCAGTGCTATGCTGTCATAAAGGTGTCATGGCCGCCAGACAGGAGCCATCTATAGAACAAAGAGCCTATTGTCTCAGGCTGGGGAACTGATCTGCTGTCTGTGGGTGGAGGGTTTTTTCTCAGTTTAGTATGGCGTCTTCCATATACAACGATGGTTCGTCTTTGGATGGTCATTTGGTGTATCGAACGACATCGTTTTGGAAATCATCACACTACCGGGTCTAGGACATATGGTGTGTCAGTAGAGACGGTCTCTATAAAGCTCTTTGTGTTAGTGTGAGGATGGAAGCTGTATGGTGAGATGATCAATAAATATCGGAGGTTACTGCGTGTCAGGCTCAGGTTTATTACTTCAGTAAATTCCATGGATTCAGGTATCCAAAGTTTTAGATGGGAAATGGAAGGAACGCTTAAGTAGAAATCCGAATCATCAGGTGCTGTCGTTAGAAACCTGATTGACTTAGCCCAAATAAGGTCAAAGTTGACATGCCACAAATACACCACAAACGACATTATGCAACAAATCTGTGGTGCAGATTCTTCCCGTAGAAGTGACAGAATTACTTTGACAGTTCATATTTTGTGTATAAGTAGGAGCCATTGTGTACGGTACGTTCTTTTAGTGCGTTTGAGGGGGCAGGTAGAGTGTGGGACAGGCTTCAGGTTCCCAGTTCTTCCAGACACAGCTAAGCCATAGGAACCCTTGGGAAATGGGAAACAGGTTTCATGCATGACTGGCTTTGTAGAAAGTCCAGTAGAGAAAACATCCACATACAAGGTACTCTCACTGGCAGTTTTAGTAGTTCAAATAACCCCGGCCTTGAGGTGTGTACTTGAGGATATTACAACCAGAAAACCTCAGAAGATCACAGATGGGGGGAGGGCTGGATGTCCTATTTATACCTACGGTATACTACTCAGCCTGTCAATGTATTACACAAACTCTGTCCCACATTCACTGACAGAACAAGATTTCCAGATTTAGAACGTAAACATAAACTAGTCATGAGCATTTATATTTTGGCCACGAAAAACACATATGCTGTACACATCTTGAAGTTTTTTTTAACACTGACATGGATCAACAACATGAATAGAATAGTGGTACTATTTCACAGGTTTCCATCTGGAAATGTGTTTTTTTGCTCTACTGCTCCCAACCGCAGACAAAACACAAACACCGGAAACTCACAGGGTCATCCACAGTCCAGAGACCCTGGAGCCATGAGGAGGTAAAGTGCGATACTCGAGGCCACAGATTACCTCTAATAATAAGGGCACACATTTCAATTCTAAAAATGTACAGTCTCTTTCCAGATTGTTAGTTATGAGCACTCTGTCTTCCAACGCTGACGCTGGCATAGGGACAATCAGCCTTGCGCAGGAACAGCAGCGATCGGCAGGTTGTGCAAACACAGAACCAGTCCTCCACCCCTCCATCCATCCATACACCCACTCACCCACCCCCGCACTCCAACTCCCATCAAGCCCCAGAGATGGAACCAGAGTCAGGGCTGGAGCCTTTGGCGTGACAGGCGGGCGGGGGTTTCTGGAGCTCCTAGCCTGTGTTATTCTCCATCCCCGCACTGTCTTTCATCAGGTCCTCCGGCCCACAGACTGCTCAGAGAGAAGGGAAGGGGCTGCTAGTGTACAGTTTCACCGCCGGGCCCCTGTCTGCAGCATGTGGGAGGATGATTTCTAACACATGGAGCCCGGGGGCCGCCGAAAAAACAAAGGAGGACCTGTCAGTGTCCCAGCCGCCCAGCCACCTCGACGGGATGGGGGCTAGTGATGTCACACCCGTTCACCCCCCTACCACATCCCTCCTCACCCTCGTCCCAGGCTCCAATTAGTAACACCTGTTTTTATACCACACCAGCCCCCGATTAGTATGTTATGGTCTGGAGCCGCCTGGGTCTGCAGGATTAGAGCTCTCACAGTGGTAAGGCTCCAGCTGCAGCTCCACAGCTCCATCACACGTCCTGAGGATACTGATCTGGCCTGTCTTGACACCTCCGGCCCAACTCGCTGAAACTGAACTGCCACACCAACCGGCAACCGCAGCGCCATGTGGGCAGTAGATGTCTTAGCAAGCTGGCACATGTCCACAGGATTAGCTTGGTTGAGATGCAAGCTAGATTCATCATATCTGCTGTACTAGGATTCAGGTGGCTATTGAGAATGTGGTCATGTCCCAAGAGTCTGTTCCCCGCCGTCTCTGCCCTTCCTTTACCAGTACGGTAATCAGAAGACATCGCAGCTCTTCCCACGCTTCTATTGTTTGAAAGCAGAAACCTGAGAAATACCAGAAGCCAGAACCCAATGACAGCATTGGGAAAACAAAAATATAGAAAAAAACGACACAGTGGTTAATGAGTTGTGTTGCTGTCGGAGGTCAGGGATGGAGCGAGGAGAGCCGGGCCGGTCCCGGTGGTCCACTGGGGTCCGGAGAGCCGCGGCACACGCCAGACGGAGCGAGTGAGGAAAGCCATCCATCACAATGGGGCCAAGAGGAGGATCAAACCATAACAATATGTATGCGTGCCCATTGTCAGCCCGACAGAGGTCATTGTGTGTAATTGGGAGTCCACACACTCTGGCCTCGGAGTGGGACTAAATTCCTGGCGTCTCCCAGGAGGGAGGCGGGACTGGTGGGAATGTCCTAACACACCTTTCCCTATGACAGACATAGACACACATAGACACGCACATAAGTATAGAATGCAGAGCAAAGACACACACACATTCACACACACACACACACAGGAACACAAATAGAACACAAATAGAATGCAAACACACACAGGCACACAAATAGAACACAAATAGAATGCAAACACACACACACTGTCTGTGGGATTCTTGTTTGTTTGTGTTAGTCAATGCTGAGCCTACCTCTTCAGTATATTCTGGACTGCGGAGAAGGAAAGGGAGAAGGAGAAGGTGTAGTGTTTTCTTCTGCTGGTAAAATAAACTGGCTCATGGTGATGGTGGTGATATACACTGCAGACAATCTGTCCCAACAGCTTTGGTTTCAGGTGACTTACCTACGGGAGGTTTTACTGGCTGAATATCATATTCCTCAAAGTCAAGCCAAAATAATTCAGTCAAACAAGAAAAATGTGCGACTTAAATGATACATTTGATTGTTTTTCGCTAACGCTCCAATAAATCTGATGTATTCTAAGTGAGTATGATTGACCAGCAGCAGCTCTGAGCTCCTGTAGGGACAGTTTGTTGTGGTAGTGTGGGAATCAGTATATTCCTGGTAAAATAAACTGGCTCATGGTGATGGTGGTGATATACACTGCAGACAATCTGTCCCAACAGCTTTGGTTTCAGGTGACTTACCTACTTCTCTTTTACTGGCTGAATATCATATTCCTCAAAGTCAAGCCAAAATAATTCAGTCAAACAAGAAAAATGTGCGACTTAAATGATACATTTGATTGTTTTTCAATAAATCTGATGTATTCTAAGTGAGTATGATTGACCAGCAGCAGCTCTGAGCTCCTGTAGGGACAGTTTGTTGTGGTAGTCAGCAGGCTGAATGAACACTACCAAAGCAACCTTGTGGTCACCATCCTGTTTGTTTGAGAGTTTACACTGATCTATTAGACAGGGCCAGCCAGCAGCTTTTGAGACCGTCTGTGCCAGGGTGGACATGAGTCAATATTCACTCTGTAAACACTATTCTACACCATCCAGAGAGGTGCAGGGGAGTAAGACAACAGCATAACAGGTCCTTGAACAACAAGAGTAGCTTATTATGTTGATGGGGTAAGATCATAAAGAAAGGCTCTGATAGGTTAGGGTAGGGGACAATAGGGTAGGGTAGAGTGTGGTAGGGTAAGTATGTTGGGTAGGGTAAAGTAGGGTAGAGTATGGTAGGGTAAGTAGGGTTGGATAGGGTAAAGTAGTGTAGAGGAAAGTAGGGTGAAAAAGGGTAAAGTAGGGTGGAGTAGGGGTAATTAGGGTAGGGTAGAGTTAAGTATGGTCAGGGTAGGGTAAAGTAGGGTGGTAGGGTCGGGAAAGTAAAGTAGAGTAAGGTAAAGAAAGGTAGGGTAGAGTAGTGTGAAGTAGGGTAGGGTTAAGTAGGGTAACGGTAGGGTGAAGTAGGGTTAAGTAGGGTGGGGTATGGTTGGGTAAAGTAGGGTAGGGTAAAGTAGGGTAGGGTAGAGTAGGGTGAAGTAGGGTTGGGTTAAGTAGGGTGGGGTGGGGTCGAGTAGGCTTAAGTATGGTGGGGTAAGGAAAGTAGGCTTAAGTATGGTGGGGTAAGGAAAGTAGGGTTAAGTAGGGTGGGGTAGGGTACACAAGGGTGGGGTAGGGTAAAGTACGGTTAAGTAGGGTAGAGTAGGGTTAAGTAGAGTAGACTGTTATTATTATTGATTATTATTATTTGACCATGCTGGTCATTTATGAACATTTGAACATCTTGGCCATGTTCTGTTATAATCTCCACCCGGCACAGCCAGAAGAGGACTGGCCACCCCTCATAGCCTGGTTCCTCTCTAGGTTTCTTCCTAGGTTCTGGCCTTTCTAGGGAGTTTTTCCTAGCCACCGTGCTTCTACACTTGCATTGCTTGCTGTTTGGGGCTTTAGGCTGGGTTTCTGTACAGCACTTTGAGATATCAGCTGATGTACGAAGGGCTATATAAATACATTTCATTTAATTTGATTTAGAGCAGGGTAGAGTAGGTTAGAGTAGGGTGGGGTAGGGTTAAGTAGCGTGTAGGAAAACGTAGGATAGGGTAGGGTCATGGTAAAGTAGAGGATGTAGGGTGGAGTAGGGTAGGGTAAAGAAGGGTAGGGGAAGTAGGGTGGAGTAGGGTAGGGGAAGTAGGGTGGAGTAGGGTAGGGTAAAGAAGGGTAGGGGATGTAGGGTGGAGTAGGGTAGGGGAAGTAGGGTGGAGTAGGGTAGGGTAAAGAAGGGTAGGGAAAGTAGAGTGGAATAGGGTAGGGTAAAGAAGGGTATGGGAAGTAGGGTGGAGTAGGGTAGGGGGAGTAGGGTGGAGTAGGGTAGGGTAAAGAAGGGTAGGGGATGTAGGGTGGAGTAGGGTAGGGGGAGTAGGGTGGAGTAGGGTAGGGTAAAGAAGGGTAGGGGAAGTAGGGTGGAGTAGGGTAGGGTAAAGAAGGGTATGGGAAGTAGGGTGGAGTAGGGTAGGGGGAGTAGGGTGGAGTAGGGTAGGGTAAAGAAGGGTAGGGGAAGTAGGGTGGAGTAGGGTAGGGTAAAGAAGGGTAGGGGAAGTAGGGTGGAGTAGGGTAGGGTAAAGAAGGGTATGGGAAGTAGGGTGGAGTAGGGTAGGGGGAGTAGGGTGGAGTAGGGTAGGGTATAGAAGGGTAGGGGAAGTAGGGTGGAGTAGGGTAGGGTATAGAAGGGTAGGGGAAGTAGGGTGGAGTAGGGTAGGGGAAGTAGGGTGGAGTAGGGTAGGGTAAAGAAGGGTAGGGTAGGGTGGAGTAGGGTAGGGGGAGTAGGGTAGAGTAGGGTAGGGGGAGTAGGGTATGGAGAAGGGTAGGGGAAGTAGGGTGGAGTAGGGTAGGGGGAGTAGGGTGGAGTAGGGTAGGGTATAGAAGGGTAGGGGAAGTAGGGTGGAGTAGGGTAGGGGGGTAGGGTGGAGTAGGGTAGGGTAAAGAAGGGTAGGGGAAGTAGGGTGGAGTAGGGTAGGGGGAGTAGGGTGGAGTAGGGTAGGGGGAGTAGGGTGGAGTAGGGTAGGGTAAGAAGGGTAGGGGAAGTAGGGTGGAGTAGGGTAGGGGGAGTAGGGTGGAGTAGGGTAGGGTAAAGAAGGGTAGGGGAAGTAGGGTGGAGTAGGGTAGGGGGGTAGGGTGGAGTAGGGTAGGGTAAAGAAGGGTAGGGGAAGTAGAGTGGAATAGGGTAGGGTAGGGGGGAGTAGGGTGGAGTAGGGTAGGGGGAGTAGGGTGGAGTAGGGTAGGGTAAAGAAGGGTAGGGGAAGGGTAGGGGAGGGGGAGTAGGGTGGAGTAGGGTAGGGTAAAGAAGGGTAGGGGAAGTAGGGTGGAGTAGGGTAGGGTAAAGAAGGGTAGGGAAAGTAGGGTGGAGTAGGGTAGGGGGAGTAGGGTGGAGTAGGGTAGGGGGAGTAGGGTATGGTTAAGAAGGGTAGGGGAAGTAGGGTGGAGTAGGGTAGGGTAAAGAAGGGTAGGGGAAGTAGGGTGGAGTAGGGTAGGGTAAAGAAGGGGGGAAGTAGGGTGGAGTAGGGTAGGGTAAAGAAGGGTAGGGGATGTAGGGTGGAGTAGGGTAGGGTAAAGAAGGGTAGGGGAAGTAGGGTGGAGTAGGGTAGGGGGAGTAGGGTGGAGTAGGGTAGGGTAAAGAAGGGTAGGGAAAGTAGGGTGGAGTAGGGTAGGGGAAGTAGGGTGGAGTAGGGTAGGGGGAGTAGGGTATGGTTAAGAAGGGTAGGGGATGTAGGGTGGAGTAGGGTAGGGTAAAGAAGGGTAGGGGAAGTAGGGTGGAGTAGGGTAGGGTAAAGAAGGGTATGGGAAGTAGGGTGGAGTAGGGTAGGGTAGGGAGAAGTAGGGTGGATTAGGGTAGGGTAAAGAAGGGTAGGGGAAGTAGGGTGGAGTAGGGTAGGGGGAGTAGGGTGGAGTAGGGTAGGGTAAAGAAGGGTAGGGGAAGTAGGGTGGAGTAGGGTAGGGTAAAGAAGGGTAGGGGAAGTAGGGTGGAGTAGGGTAGGGTTAAGAAGGGTAGGGGAAGTAGGGTGGAGTAGGGTAGGGTAAAGAAGGGTAGGGAAAGTAGGGTGGAGTAGGGTAGGGTAAAGAAGGGTATGGGAAGTAGGGTGGAGTAGGGTAGGGTAAAGAAGGGTAGGGGATGTAGGGTGGAGTAGGGTAGGGTAAAGAAGGGTATGGGAAGTAGGGTGGAGTAGGGTAGGGTAAAGAAGGGTAGGGGAAGTAGGGTGGAGTAGGGTAGGGTAAAGAAGGGTATGGGAAGTAGGGTGGAGTAGGGTAGGGGGAGTAGGGTGGAGTAGGGTAGGGTAAAGAAGGGTAGGGGAAGTAGGGTGGAGTAGGGTAGGGGGAGTAGGGTGGAGTAGGGTAGGGGGAGTAGGGTATGGTTAAGAAGGGTAGGGGAAGTAGGGTGGAGTAGGGTAGGGTAAAGACGGGTAGGGGAAGTAGGGTGGAGTAGGGTAGGGGGAGTAGGGTGGAGTAGGGTAGGGGGAGTAGGGTGGAGTAGGGTAGGGTAAAGAAGGGTATGGGAAGTAGGGTGGAGTAGGGTATGGTTAAGAAGGGTATGGGAAGTAGGGTGGAGTAGGG